>NW_022320622.1:12222-13510 GCF_002776525.5 Piliocolobus tephrosceles
AAAAACAAAAAAAAAAAAAAAAAAAAAAAAAAAAAAAAACTAAAACAAAGAAGGCAAAGGTGAGCCAGTGTTTGCAGAGGTCACCTGGTGAAGAAGGAAACAAGAGAGAGGAAGTGGGGGTGGGAGTGTCAGGCTTTGTTTCAACAACCAGCTTTCTTAGGAACTAATACAGCAAGAACTCACCTCTGAGGAAGGACATCAATCTATTCATGAGGAATCTGCCCCCATGACCCAAAGCCTCTTTTTGAGCCCCACCTCCAACAATGGGATCAAATTTCAACATGAGGTTTGGGGAGACAAACATCCAAACTACAGCACAAATATTCATAGCAGCATTATTCATAATAGCCAAGAAGTAGAAATAACCCAAATGTCCATCAACTAACAAATGGATAAATAAAACATGATAAATCTGTACAATAAAATATTATTCAGCCATAAAAGAGAATGAGTTACTATACATACCACAACAACATGTATGAACCCTGAAAATATTATGCTAAGTAAAAGAAGCCAAAGGCAAAAGGCTACATATGGTATTATTCCAATAGTATGAAATATATGGAATATAAAAATCTATAGAAACAGAAAGTGGACTAATGGTTGCCTAGAACTCAGAGGCATTGGGAGGGGAGCAGATAGGAGGTACGGATGACTCCTGATGGATATAGGGTTTTGTTATGGGGAAAAAGGAATTCTAAAATTAGATTGTGGTGCACAGCCTTATGAATAAATCTAAAAACACATTGAATTATACAGATTAAATGGTTGAATTGTATGGTATGTTCATTATATCTCAATATATGTCAATTTCTTTAAAAAAGTAGTCACTAAACAAAACCTGTTTGTCAATAGTGTTAGTTAGAAATGCATTTGAGGGCATGGCACAGTGGCTCACACCTGTAATCCCAACACTTTGGGGGGCCAAGTCAGAAGGATCACTTGAACCCAAGAGTTTGAGACCAGTCTGGGTAACACAGGGAGACCTCGTCTCTACAAAAATAAAAATGAATTAGTTGAGTGTAGTGGCATGTACCTGTATTCTCAGTTACTAGAGAGACTGAGGCAGGAGAATCACTTGAGCCTGGGAAGTCAAGGCTGTAGTGAGCCTTGATTGCACCACTGCACTCCAGCCTGGGTGACACAGAAACAGCCTGTCTGAAAGAAAAAATAAAGAAAGAAATAAAGACAAACAGAGAGAGAGAGAGAGAAAAGGAAGGAAAGAAGGAAGGAAGGAAGGAAGGAAGGAAGGAAGGAAGGAAGGAAGGAAGGAAGGAAGGAAGGAAGG
>NW_022320623.1:0-12121 GCF_002776525.5 Piliocolobus tephrosceles
TGGCTTGCTATTTAGAGCCCACAGGACATACGTCTGCCCACATTATACGGCCCTCATTATCTGATCTTTGCTTCACTTACCATCTCTTCCCCTTGCACTTTATAATTAAAAATAAACTGAAACTACATATGGTTTCAACTCCAGGCCTTTGTTCACACTATTCTCTTTGCCTCTGAGACAGAGCAGGAACTCTGCTTAGGACCCTACCTGTCCCCCTTCCCCAAGCATAAAAATAAAGGAAAATCTAGAATTCCTTCAAGGGAAAGTCCAGGCACCTAGTTGTCCTTAGAAAATAGATAAACAACATGATGTAAACAAAAAGGTAACAATAGCTTAAGGGGTGGATCACGAGGTCAGGAGGTTCAAGACCAGCATGACCAATATGGTTGAAACCCCATCTCCACTAAAAATATAAAAATTAGCCGGGCATGGTGGCATGCACCTGTAGTCCCAGCTACTTGGGAGGCTGAAGCAGAAGAATCACTTGAACCCAGGAGGCAGAGGTTGCAGTGAGCCGAGACAGCACCACTGCACTCCAGCCTGGGTGACAGAGTAACACTCCATCTCAGAAAAAAAGGAATAGCTTAGCCAAGCACGTTGGTTCATGCCTGTAATCCTAGCACTTTGGGAGGCTGAGGCAGGTGGATCACCTGAGGTCAGGAGTTCAAGACCACCCTGGCCAACATGGCGAAACCCCGTCTCTACTAAAACTACAAAAATTAGCCAGGCTTGATGGCGGGCACCTGCAATCCAAGCTACTAGGGAGGCTGACGCAGGAGAACCGCTTGAACCCAGGGGATGGAGGTTGCAGTGAGCCGAGATTGTGCCACTTCACTCCAGCCTGGGCGAAAGAGCAAAACTCCATCTAAAAAAAAAAAAAAAGCTTAAAACAACAGTCAAGAAAGTTACAATCCCAATATGTTTGGATTCCTCTAAAACACAAAGATAACATCTTATCATATGTCCCTGAGTTGCTTTTTAAAAACCTAGAAAATGCTGTCCATGGCACATAAACCTAGAATTAGGAGAAACTGAGGACTGAACTCTGACCGCTGTTCTTTGTTCTAAATTTCTTCCTAAGAAAGCTAAGGAGAGTCACACTCACAGGTCAGATCTTAACATTCCTTTCCACTGACCTCAAGGTTTTAGATAAAGTTTTATTTCTTAACCAATTGCAAATCAAAAAATCTTTAAATCCACCTATGACTTATAAGCTCCTGCTTCAAGATATCCCATCGTTGGGGGCCAAACCAATGTATAACTTCCATGTGTTGATTTATAATTTTATCTGTAAGTTCTGATTTCCTAAAATTGACTCTTGCCTTTAAAAATTCTTACTTGTAAACCATCAGAGAGGTTGGGTCTCAAGTGTGAGCTGGCCAATTCTCCTTGCTTGGTGCCCCACAAATAAACTCCCTTCTTTCTCTCACTTCCAAACATGGTATAGATGTTTGGCTTCCCTGCACCGACTGAGTGGGCCCAGGTTCAGTTTGCTAACAATTTACTGGTGACCCAGATGGGATGAAAATCCTGAGTGGACATCTCACCCAAGGCACATTGGCCGCTGGCCACAGCCACCCTTGGATCCTATCAGCAGCTGCCGTAGCCATTCTACTCAGGGAAAGATCCATGTGTTTGACTGCCATCCCTGGCCCATGATGCTTTCACCTTTGCACATTAGAAACAGCCATTTGGCTTGGAAGACATCTTTGGTAAGTGGCAAATTCATATATGACGGCATCAAAGTGTTTTCCCTTCAGACACTTGGTTCTGCTTCATCAGAGCATTCAGTTTGAGGGTAGAGACTCCCTAGGGAGTCGAAGGGATTGAGACCATGAGAAACTTCATTTGATTTTTATTTACTTAAAATCTGTTTGACTTGCTTACAACTGTTTAGAGACTGAACAAGGCACTAAGGTTTTATCACCTGTGGTTTTGTCATTTAAAATGGAAAACACAAGTTTTAGTCCTCCTTATAGCCCATTGGGGTGTATTTCTGCAAAATTGGGCCATTTTTATTTTGAGCCCATAAAAAAAGAAAAAAATGAGTTTTTATTACAATACTACCTGGCCACAACATTCCCTGGGAGCTGAGGAAAGATGCCCAGAAAATGGTTCTTTAAATTATGTTACAATTTTTTTTATTAAAGTTGTTTTGTAAACACAAAGTTTAATGAAATAATATTCTATATATACAAGCTTGTATGCTTTTGTACCAAAGCAAACCAATTCATAAAAAACATAATTTACATAAAACCATGGTTCAAAGAGATGCCTCTAGGGTAGGAGGGGTAAAACAGGTTTTACCTGGTTCTAAGGAATCGGACGATTACTTACTGCTTCAACAAATGAATGTGCCCAATGTTCCTCTCTCCACCCTATGGGGGCCAAGATGTGGGAGCTGGGGCAATGGTCCTTCCAGCACAGGCAGAAATGGGAACCCTATTACCCTGGCTGGATTGGGGAATAATAATGATAGAGACAGGCTGGAAGGAGAAATGTGCTCTCCTTCATACACCTGACAGGGTACTCAATTTCATCAGGGAGCCACTCTGGTTCAGACAGGGCAATTCCCATTAAGGCAAATACCCACTGATGGAATCAATGCCCAGGGTCAGCAGGGAGGACTTGTATGGGTGCACACCCCATTCTCTATCTCTGACTTACACAATTGAAGGAATAACATGACTACCTATTGGGATGACTCAAGAACAATACAAAATTTGTTCTCCTCCATTTTGGCTAGTCATAATTCTAATTGAGCTGGTGTGTAAAATTTGCTAAATACTTTGTTTACCTCTGAAGGGCAGAGAATAGTCCTAGAAAACCCTTGGAAATAAGTGGGCCAGGAACATGTTGAGGCTCCTGGAAATCTGGTTCAGGCAGCTGCTGTGGAGGTTGTACCAACCACAGGCCCCAGATGGAATACAAACCACGGGAGTCAAGCATGTCTAGAGCATTATAGAGATTGTATTTTAGCAGGCCTTAGAAAAGGAACCCAAAACAGCATAGCTTTAATAAAGTTCAAGAATTATGACAGAGGCCGAATGAAAACCCACCTGAGTATTTGGTGATAATTTTTGTTAGAAGACTTCTGTTGGTTCACAGTATTAGGCCTGAAAGATACATTTTTCTACATTCCCCTCATCTCAAATCTGAAGAGGTCTTTGTTTTTGAATGATAAAATCCAGAAACAAAAAATACACACCAATATTACTAGATTGTATTTCCACAAGTGTTCAAACCCCTTTCCCCTATCTTGTTTGGAGAAGTGCTGGCAATAGACCTAAGGTAACTCCAGTTATAAGAGGGCCCTCCTTCAGTATGTAGATGACATAATGATAGCAAGTAAAACCTGAAACAGCTCAAATAAAAATACTATAACTACTTTAAATTTCCTGACTGAGAGAGGCTATGAGGTAGCCAAAAAAGTGTGAATTTCTCAGCCCTCAGTAAAGTGTCTAGGATTTAAACTAACAGGAGACAGAAATGTGCTCCTGAACCACCAGGAGGCAGTAGTAAGTGTTAGCCATCCAACCACCAAAGGCAATTAAGAGGGTTGTTAGGAATGGCTGGATTTTGCTGTATATGGATTCCTCATTTCAGGTTGATGGCAAAACTCCTATGTAGCGCCCTAAAAGAAACCAAGCATGAGCCTGTAGTATGGACTAACAAATGCCAAAAAGCCTTTCAAATGATTTTTTTAAACTGTTGACAGCTCTGGCTTTAGTACTGCCATATTTTTAAAAAGCCATTAGATCTGTTTGTACATGAAAGACAAAAAATAGGATTGAGGGTATGTACCCAAAATCTAGGAGATGCTAAGTGTCCTGTGCCACACTTTTCAAAGACTTTGGACAGCATAACCCAGGAATGGCCACTATGCCTCAAGGCAGTAGCCACCACCTGTGACTTACTACAAAAAGCTAAAAATTCACCTGGGACAGCCCACAGCCATACATCCCCTACATTGTGTATTATCATTATTAGAACAAAAAGGTGGTTATTGGCTTACTTCAGGCTGGCTGGAAAAATACCAAGCAATTCTCTTGGATAATCTTAATGTGACACTAAGGATTGTGTTCACTTTAAATCCCACTGCCCCACTCCCTAACCCGTCAGAGGAACCTAGGCACAACTGATTATTGATTATTAAACGAGCCTATTATAGCCACCCTGACCTAACATATGTGCCCTCATAAGAACCAAATCTGGAGATGTTCACAGATAAAAACAGTTGCATGGATCAGAAAAATCAGAAAACTGGATGTGTGGTGGTAACTTTGCAAGATATTATAAAAGCTAAAACACTGCTCAGAAGGCAGAACTAATAGCCCTCACCCATGTCCTTCACCAGAAAAAAGATAAAAAATTAAACATTTACACTTGTTCAAAATGTGTCTTCTCTGTGATACATGCATATGGGGCCACTTTTTAAAATAAAGGGCTGTTAACATCAGGGGGAAAAAACAAACGTGCACAAAAATTTCTTTAATTACTAAATGTGGTATCAAAACCTAAAACAATGGTAACCATACATTGCCCAAACCACTGAAAATCAAACTGTTCAATATTTCATAAAAATAGCAAAATAAACAAGACTGCTAAGTTAGCTGCCCAACCAAAAACTCCCACTGTTATGGCCTGGCTCCACATACAGAGTTGGCCACTTTTTGTTCGACATATCCCACAAAACTTTAAGATGAATAAAAAAAAAAAAAAACAGCTTTCAATGTAATGGCCCTAAAACCTAACTCCTGGACTACAAGCCAGCAAAAGAAAACAAAATGGTCCTGATCCCTAAAATTTTGATTAAAAGAACAATTAATTCAACTTATTAGAACACTCACTATAACAATTGTACCATGATTAAGTGGATCCAGAATTACATCATAGATCTTACTACGCAAAGGACTATACAAAAGGTTATACAAAAATGTATACTCTGTGCAAAAAACAATTCAAACTCAGGTTCACCCACACCAAAAAAGGATATAAGCAAGAGTTGACACACAGAGGGAAGACTGGCAAATAAGCTTACTATAATGCCAAGAGCAAAAAATAAATTAATGTTCATTAATAATGGTGAACACATTTATCAGATGGGCGAAAGCCTTTCCCTCTTTTACTGAGAGGACTTCAAAAATAATAAAAGCTTTACTAAAAAAAAATTATCCCCAGATTTAGATTGCCATTCACCATATAGAGTAAAAACAGGAGTGCCTTTATTGCCAAGGTAACCCTGGAGATATCCAGATAGCTGAAAATTAAATAAAAATTACAGACCCCAGTCCACTAAAAAGACTAAACAAACAAGCAAACAAATAACACACCTTGAAAAAAGATGTTACAAAATGTTCTCAGGAAACAAGTCTTACATAGGGAAAGATATTGCCAGTTAACACCGCTTAAAAATAGGGAGGCTCAAAATTGACAAATGGGATATGATTAAACTAAAGAGCTTCTGCACAGCAAAAGAAACTACCATCAGAGTGAACAGGCAACCTACAGAATGGGAGAAAATTTTTGCAATCTACTCATCTGACAAAGGGCTAATTTCCAGAATCTACAAAGAACTCAAACAAATTTACAAGAAAAAACAAACAACCCCATCCAAAAGTGGGCAAAGGATATGAACAGACATTTCTCAAAAGAAGACATTCATACAGCCAACAGACACATGAAAAAATGCTCATCATCACTCGCCATCAGAGAAATGCAAATCAAAACCACAATGAGATACCATCTCACCCCAGTTAGAATGGCAATCATTAAAAAGTCAGGAAACAACTGGTGCTGGAGAGGATGTGGAGAAATAGGAACACTTCTACACTGTTGGTGGGATTGTAAACTAGTTCAACCATTATGGAAAACAGTATGGCGATTCCTCAAGGATCTAGATCTAGATGTACCATATGACCCAGCCATCCCACTACTGGGTATATACCCAAAGGATTATAAATCATGCTGCTATAAAGACACATGCACACGTATGTTTATTGCGGCACTATTCACAATAGCAAAGACTTGGAATCAACCCAAATGTCCATCTGTGACAGACTGGATTAAGAAAATGTGGCACATATACACCATGGAATATTATGCAGCCATAAAAAAGGATGAGTTTGTGTCCTTTGTAGGGACATGGATGCAGCTGGAAACCATCATTCTTAGCAAACTATCACAAGAACAGAAAACCAAACACCGCATGTTCTCACTCATAGGTGGGAACTGAACAATGACATCACTTGGACTCGGGAAGGGGAACATCACACATCGGGGCCTATCATGGGGGGGGAGGGGGGAGGGATTGCATTGGGAGTTATACCTGATATAAATGACGAATTGATGGGTGCTGACGAGTTGATGGGTGCAGCACACCAACATGGCACAAGTATACATATGTAACAAACCTGCACGTTATGCACATGTACCCTAGAACTTAAAGTATAATAATAAAAAAAAAATTAAAAAAAAAAAATAGGGAGGCTCCTAAAAGCAGCCTTCAAGCTCTTATGAAATCTTGTATGAAAGACCCTTCCTATAGTCTGTGCCACTAGGTCAACAGATAAATTATTTAAAAATCAGAGTTAGACACTGTAATTATGTACAGTTTTGGGGTATAACTTTAAATGCCATCCATAAATTTGCCTGTAATAGGATGATACATCCTACTGATGTTCCTCTCCATAAAATAAAGCCAGAAAACTGGTTGCTCCTCAAAACTTGGAGAGACGTGCATTCCAAAGAGCAGCTTAAACCACAGCGGATGAGGCCATATCAGATTTTATTAATAGCACGCTATTTTATTAAATGTTTTAAAAATAAGCTGTAGATTCTTCATTCTCAGATAAAGCCAGTTCCTGATCCAGCTGTGGACCCACAAGACTCAGCCAACCAAATTCTTAAAGACCCAGCTCCTGCTAATTACAGCTATTCCTATGAGCCAGCATCAGGCCTTAAATTAAAAATTCTTTTTAAAATCTATAAATAAAAAATGACTGATTCCTGGCCCTACCTATTTACATATTATATATAGGGACAATGTGTTAATTTTCTGTTTGCTTAGCTACTTATATTTGCTGCTCAAACCTTTTAACCATTAGGCTTGCAAATTTGCAATTAAAAATAAAACTTGTTATTTCTTCTAAACTTATACAGAGTATATTTTATTTTTTCACTAAATTATAGTAATAGTGCAACACGTTTGGTATCTTTATTTTACTAAAAAAATTATAAAAATTTCAATTCATAACAAATAAAATTAAATGTATATTATATATGTGTATATTAGTTACTGTATCATTCTAGTTATTCCTCTAGAAATTGGCCAAGAAGATTTTGGTTTATATCATCACTTCTTTGACCCTTACACTTGCATAAAAATTTAACTCTATAAAGTTTTCCAATCTCTGACCTCTTCAGGAAATTTAACCAATTACTAAATAAGTCATCACAAACTATTTCTGGTTCATGACTATGCTAACCCTTTAATCATGCCTGTAACTAACTTCATGGCTGTTCCTAAGTTTACCATAAGGTAAGATAAAGAGCACCCCCAACCTTGTGACCAATTGGGTAAAGACAACACCCCAAACCGTATGTCTCCAGTTCCCTGCTTCATCCTAACTCCTTTCTAAAAGGGTCTAAAGTTTGCTCTAAACCCTCCAAGCCTGTTAATTTCACCATAATTAACCAAGAGTTTCTTATTTTCTGACCAAACTGAAAAATACTACACAAAAAAGACTAATGTTGTATGCCCCCTGCTTCTTAGAGCTTTCTTAATCAAATTTGCTGGGGGAAAAAATCATATGGTTTTCCTCTGTTTAGTACATTACCGGCTTGAGAAAAAATATTAATAGTCCTTACTTCTATTACTATCATCCCCTAAAGTCCTGCTCAGAAATACCTCCGAACTCTTATCTTGGATCTTGCCAATTCAGCTGCTTTTTACTACCAAACAACGTTCATTGGAGAAGAAAGAAGATACTAAAAATAAGGTGAAAAAATTTTTTTAATTTTTTTAAAAAGAAAATCAATACAAACAACGTTCAAAAATAGACCCACTGGCTATGGATCTTTGATGTAATCCAACCCACAAGGCCCTGACACAAGACTCCAAGTTTAATGTGTACAGTATTTCTGGGGTCCTCTGTACTCCTCCAAAATATCTATTTGTGAAAAGTACCCCAAAAGAAATCCTACTGGACTTATAAATATATTGACAACTCGTATATAGAAAACAAGTTTGCCTGCTAGATTACTCGATTATCCCTCTTTCTATACATGAATTTGCTAAAACCAAACACTGAACTAGCTCCCTAAAATCACTTGATAGAACTAAATGGCCCACAAACTCGTGATGGAGATTCACAAATCTATACTTGTCTGGGTACCAAAAAGGTGGAGCTGGGTATTTCTTTGGGGAGACATTGTTACATTGGTCAAAAGGAGCATCCCATGAACACATAATTAAAAACCTCTCCCTCACTTCAAAAATTCTTACTGGTAAAACTACATTGGCAATAGTTGCCCAGCAGAAAAAAAAAAAGTTAATTCATTGACTCAGGTTGTATTAGATAATAAAATAGTCTTAGATTACATCTTACCTAAACCATATATATATACACACACACACATATATATATATACACACACACACATATAGTTACAAATGCTACATGCTATACTTATATAAATACATCTGCAAACAATAAAAACTAATCTAAAAAATGTTAAAACAAGGCACTTGGTTATAACCAGTCTCCCCAACTGCCCCAAGGATTGGTTTTCTTCCTTATTTTCTTAGATTCCTCATAAAATACAATCCATGTCTTATGGATTACTGAAGTTAGACATATCAATCTTGCTAATTCTGTTTATGCTTTATATTATAACCAAATATATATAATGAAACAGTGACTAAAAGAATATAATAATAACTCCAAATCAAGTTTCCATGCATGAAACTCAAAAATATCTTGAGCTCCTTGCTAGAAACTTTTATTCCTCATATCCTACTCCCCAGTCTTTGCCTCAATTCAACAAGAAGTAGCCAGAGTGCTCTCTATACCCCTCAGGATTGAGAAAATACAAAAGACAGGAGGACTGAGACAGAGCAGCAAACCCTCTAAGGGGCCCATAGGCTTAAAAAATAAAGCAAATAAGTAAATTTTAAAAATAAAGTAAAATCTTGAGTTCCTTCAAGGGGCTTTCCAGGTGCCTAGCTAGCCTTAAAAAGTAAATAAACAGCCTGATATAAACAAAAAGATAATAATAGCTTAAAACAATAATCCAAAATAATACAGCCACAACATATTTGATTCTGTATAAAAATTAAAGATAACATCTTAACATAGGTCCCTGAGTTGTTTATCAAAACCCAAACCCCCTTCAAATGGAAAATGCTGTCTGTCCACTGGCAAATAGGCCTGAGATAAAGGGAAACTGAGGACTGAACTCTGACCGCTGTTTTTTGTTCTAAATTTCTTCCTAAGGAACCTAAGGAGAGTCACGCTCACAGGTCAGACCTTAACATTCCTTTCCACTGACCTCAAGGTTTTAGATAAAGTTTTATTTCCTTAATCAATTGCAAATCAAAGACTCTTTAAATCCATCTACGATCTCTAAGCCCCTCCTTCAAGATATCCCATCTTTTGGGGCCAAACCAATGTATCACCTCCATGTGAGGATTAATAATTTTGCCTGTAACTCCTGCTTTCCTAAAATTTTCCCCTGCCTTTAAAAATCTTTACTTGTAAGCCATCAGAGAGGCTGGGTTTTAAGTGTGAGTTGGCCAATTCTCCTTGCTTGGTGCCCCACAAATAAACTCACTCCTTTCTTTGACTGCACAACATGGTGTAGATGTTTAGTTTCCCTGAGCCAAGCAAGCAAACCCAAGTTCGGTTCAGTAACATGTAGAATGTCTTTCCTTCTTCTTTGCTCTAATATCTCCTAGTTGTCTCTCAATTTTATTCCAATATACCATCAACAAAAAATTATAGAAGTACAACCAGTTGAAGGCGTGAAAGGGAGATGAAGAAAGGGACACAGACATTGGCCCATGAAGGAAAGAAATATACAGGTTTGCAATTAGATGAAGTAATAGGAGCTCAAAGAGGAATTGTTTTGTTTTTATAACACAGGACAAATGAATATTTTTAAAGTTTAGTGGGAAGAGGTCAGGAGAATAGGTGAGGCTATAAATAGAGCAGAGTGGGGGGAGTTGATGGGATGGGGTCTGTGAGGAGGCAGGATGGGATGAGACAGGAAGCACAGGGACGAGCCTCACATGGGTGGGGAAACATCTCTTCCATATGGACTGTAGGCACCAGTGATTAATGGAAGCAGGTACAGGTAGTTTTGCTCTGGAGTGGGAGGATGTTGAGGGAGCTCCTATCTGATGGCCTCTGTTTCTCAATGAGGTAGGAGGAAAGGCTGCCTGATGGAACTGTGAAGGAAGCTGGTGAGGAAAGAGTTCAAGAGAGAATGGAATTCTGAAATGACCACAGAGGAGGATGGGAAGTAAAGGAGAATGGGAAACCAATAGCTGAATTTGTTTCAATTATATAATTTTAAAATTGTTTGCTATCATCATGGATTTTCCTAAACCTAAGCTCTGGTAAGAAAACGTAATGCCACCTCTATGGGATTGAGGCTTAAACCTGTAACATTGCCATAGGCGATCATTAATAAGCAACTGACAGCATTTGGAGTCAATTAACATTTTACTCTAGTGAAATTAACATTTTCTCAGTGAAAGTGAAGGTCATACTCTCAAAGGCCTTTCTTGAGAGCCAGAGACTATAGGCCTTGATAAGTTTATTTCATAAGAGTAATTAATGCTAAGGCAGAAATATAAAGGCATTTAACATTTGGGAGCACTGACTAGAACAGCCAAGTGACACTAAACATGTTCATAAAGGATCTAGCCAATCTGATTTTACTTGATTCAGAGTTGGATAAACTGAAAATGTTAGCAGTTAAGTTTTAACAAGAGATTTGAGATTAAATGTATTTACAATGAAATGCTATTACTAGTTAATGGATTTGCCTTTATGTTAATAAACATGTGATGCCTATGCCTCTTGTGATTGACCTGAAAACAACAACATTACAACTGCATAAATATCCTACTTTGTTTAAAGTATATTATCTTTCAGAAATATTGACTGCTTAAGTGATGATTTAAATAGTTACTGTGCTTACAACTTAATAATATGTTTTTAAAACCTGATTTTAAAATGAGCAAAGGATTTAGATAGACATTTCTCCAAAGAAAATATTGAAATGGCCCATAAGTACATGAAAAGATGCTCAGCATCATTAGTTATCAGGGAAATGCAAATCAAAACCTCCATGAGATACCACTTCATACCCACCAGGATGGCTAGCATCAAAAAGACAGAAAATAACAAGTATTGTCGAGGACATTGAAAAATTGGAAGCTTCATGTATTGTTGGTGAGAATGTTAAATGGTGCCACCACTTTGGAAAATAGTTTGGCAGTTCCTCAAAACATAAACATATGACCTAGCAACTCCACTCTGACATACATACACAAGAGAACTGACAACATAAGTCTAACCAAAAAAACTAGTTGTTTCAATCTGTTTTGTGTTGCTTTACAAAGGAATACCTGAGGTTGAGTAATTTATAAAGAAAAGAGGCTGATTTCACTCACGGTTCTGCAGGCTGTACAAGAAGCATGGTGCCAGCATCTGCTGGGTTTCTGATGAGGGTTTCATGCTGCTTCTACTCATGACAGAAGGCAAAGGTGGCCAGGCACAGTGGCTCATGCCTGTAATCCCAACACTTTGGGAGGCCGAGGCAGGCAGATCACATGAGGTCAGTAGTTCTAGACCAGCCTGGCCAACATGGCAAAACCCTGTCTCTACTAAAAATAGAAAGATAAGAAAGATGGTGGTGTGCATCTATGTAATTCCAGCTACTCAGGAGGTTGAGGCATGAGAATCACTTCAGCCCAAGAGACAGAGGTTGCAGTGAGCTGAGATTGCACCACTGCACTCCTGCCTGGGTGACAGAGCAACAAGATTTCCTAAAAAAAAAAAAAAAAAAACAACAACAACAACAACAAAAAAAAAAAAAAAAAAAAAAAAAA
>NW_022320623.1:12221-13509 GCF_002776525.5 Piliocolobus tephrosceles
AAAAACAAAAAAAAAAAAAAAAAAAAAAAAAAAAAAAAACTAAAACAAAGAAGGCAAAGGTGAGCCAGTGTTTGCAGAGGTCACCTGGTGAAGAAGGAAACAAGAGAGA
The DNA here is from genome assembly GCF_002776525.5 of Piliocolobus tephrosceles. NCBI lineage: Eukaryota > Metazoa > Chordata > Mammalia > Primates > Cercopithecidae > Piliocolobus > Piliocolobus tephrosceles. The sequence goes on from NW_022320623.1 coordinate 12,331, forward strand.
GGAAGTGGGGGTGGGAGTGTCAGGCTTTGTTTCAACAACCAGCTTTCTTAGGAACTAATACAGCAAGAACTCACCTCTGAGGAAGGACATCAATCTATTCATGAGGAATCTGCCCCCATGACCCAAAGCCTCTTTTTGAGCCCCACCTCCAACAATGGGATCAAATTTCAACATGAGGTTTGGGGAGACAAACATCCAAACTACAGCACAAATATTCATAGCAGCATTATTCATAATAGCCAAGAAGTAGAAATAACCCAAATGTCCATCAACTAACAAATGGATAAATAAAACATGATAAATCTGTACAATAAAATATTATTCAGCCATAAAAGAGAATGAGTTACTATACATACCACAACAACATGTATGAACCCTGAAAATATTATGCTAAGTAAAAGAAGCCAAAGGCAAAAGGCTACATATGGTATTATTCCAATAGTATGAAATATATGGAATATAAAAATCTATAGAAACAGAAAGTGGACTAATGGTTGCCTAGAACTCAGAGGCATTGGGAGGGGAGCAGATAGGAGGTACGGATGACTCCTGATGGATATAGGGTTTTGTTATGGGGAAAAAGGAATTCTAAAATTAGATTGTGGTGCACAGCCTTATGAATAAATCTAAAAACACATTGAATTATACAGATTAAATGGTTGAATTGTATGGTATGTTCATTATATCTCAATATATGTCAATTTCTTTAAAAAAGTAGTCACTAAACAAAACCTGTTTGTCAATAGTGTTAGTTAGAAATGCATTTGAGGGCATGGCACAGTGGCTCACACCTGTAATCCCAACACTTTGGGGGGCCAAGTCAGAAGGATCACTTGAACCCAAGAGTTTGAGACCAGTCTGGGTAACACAGGGAGACCTCGTCTCTACAAAAATAAAAATGAATTAGTTGAGTGTAGTGGCATGTACCTGTATTCTCAGTTACTAGAGAGACTGAGGCAGGAGAATCACTTGAGCCTGGGAAGTCAAGGCTGTAGTGAGCCTTGATTGCACCACTGCACTCCAGCCTGGGTGACACAGAAACAGCCTGTCTGAAAGAAAAAATAAAGAAAGAAATAAAGACAAACAGAGAGAGAGAGAGAGAAAAGGAAGGAAAGAAGGAAGGAAGGAAGGAAGGAAGGAAGGAAGGAAGGAAGGAAGGAAGGAAGGAAGGAAGGAAGG
>NW_022320624.1:0-4781 GCF_002776525.5 Piliocolobus tephrosceles
CTTCCTTCCTTCCTTCCTTCCTTCCTTCCTTCCTTCCTTCCTTCCTTTCCTTTTTGAGGTATGGTCTCCCTCTGTTGTCTAGGCTGGAGTACAGTGGTGCAATCATGGCTCACTGTAGCCTTGACCTCCCAAGCTCAGGCGATCCTCTTACTTCAGCATCTCAAGTAGCTGAGACTACAGGGGCACACCACTACACCCGGCTAAGTTTTTTTAACTTTTAGTAGAGACGAGGTCTCACTATGTTGCCCAGGCTTGTCTTGAACTCCTAGGCCAAGTGATCCTCCTGCCTCGGCCTCCCAAAGTTCTGAGATTACAGATATGAGCCATCATACCTGGCCCAAAACAGCTTTCTGATCACCAAATAATAGAGTTGTTGACAACTGCATTGAATGCAATAACATATAAGGTTTACGCTATATGCTATATATTAACATTATATGTTATTGCATTCAAAGCAATTGTTGACAACTTCCAATACAATGTTGGATAGAAATGATAACAGATATGTTTGTCCTGTTCCTGCTGCTATGAGAAAAGCATTAGTTCATCTTGGATTTTAACTGTTTGTTGTCCTTTATCAGATTGAGACAATTATTTTTGATTTCTAGTTTCTGAAATTTTCAGGAGGAATGGTGTTGAATTTTGTCAAATGCTTTCTCTTTATTCTATTGAGATGATTTTTTTTCTCTCTTATTTTGGTAGAGTGGTGAATTACATTGAGTTTCTCTTGTTGACCCAACTTTGAATTCCTAGAATAAACCTCACTTGATTGTGGGATATTATCCTTTTTCTATTAATATGTTGTTGGATCCCATTGCCCAGTACTTCATTGAGGATTTCTGAATCTGTGTTCGTAAAGATATTGATTTACAGTTTTCCTTTTTTATTAGCACCACGCTCTAATCACCTGAGCTAACCAGTTATATAATTTTCCTTTTTTTTTTTTTTTAATGTGTTTGAGGTTTTGGTATCAGGCGTTATGAAACCAACTGGTATGTTTTTCCTTCTCCTTTCTTTTATGAAAAGTTTTATGTAAGATTGGTATTCTTCCTTTCTTGAATATTTGATAGGTTTCATCAGTGAAGCCATCAGAATCTGGAGTGATTTTTTTTGCGGAAAAGTTTTAAATTACGTATTTTATTTCTTTAATAGAACTCTGCCTCCATTTCTAACTCTCCATAATTGCATAAATCTAATTCATTTATCCAACATCTATCTTTTTTTTGGAACCATCATTTTCTATTCTGTGGGCTTCTATATGAACTGTCGATCACTATAATTTGTATCCCAATTTCCTTAGAGAGTTCAGTTGAAATGCCAGCCAAACTGACATATCAGAGTATGACTTTTCTACTAGAACAAGTGGGAGAAGACTTTTTCTTCTAGTTTAATGATTCTGGAACATTCTGAGTTCAAGGTTGCCAGTGGCCATTTTCTCAAATCACAGAGAGCAAGATTGTAGGTAGAAGAGAAAAAGATCATGCAGGTAAACAGAGTCAAAAGTTGACTCTGAGAGAGGGAAAGATGCCTGATGATATCATTAGAACCCTCAGGTCTATTGTCTAAAACTAATTCTATTCCTAGACTTTTTGGTACACAGCCAATAGATTCTTCTTAAAATTATGTTTTAGTTTAAGTTAACTCAAGCTGGGTTTCTGATATTTGCAATGAAAAGAGACTTAACTAATACACTCTTTTTTAAGAATCTGCACTCTTGGATTTTCACATAATCCCACATATTGAGAAGAAGAGGGACTCCTTTCTCTCTCAGCTCATTAGGTAGGAGGTGAAGAAAGAGGTGTAGGTGTGTAGATGATGTTCAAGAAGTATTTCTTGAAGTAAAGTGAATTGAAAGAGTAACCCTAGTCTTATTTCAGAGATACAACGGGGGAATATGACATCTTGATATCTTCAAAATGATCACTTTGAATATATTTTACCTTTATAATAGTAGAGTATGTGGCAGCTAGATTTACTAGAAGCATTTGCTTATCAGAAATGTTAGATATTTACTAGATGACATTCATATGTAAAAAGGCATCTCAAGTTCCAAAATACTCACTTAGAAATGACTCTTTTTGGGAAGGCTATTGGAAAGTTTGGGAATTGTTTTACTCTTCTATTTTAGAGATTGTTTCCTGAAAAATAATAATATGTGATATCATAGGCATTGTTGAAGATAAGCTGTGTTCTTAAGAATAAATGAGCTGTACACTTGTTTATCTTGTCAAAGGAGTCAATAGCATCATATTTTATGAGTTTATGGGATATTATACTATCTAAATCTGTGGCTATTGAATGATTTACAAAATCCACTGATGCATTCTATTTAATTAATCTTTAAAAACTTTTGCTTGAAATTTTTTTATAATTTAAGGGCTTATGGAAATTCAATGAAGTTATATTTGGAAATAAAGTAGACTAAAAATAATCAGGCAAATTGCAACATAATTATTCAAATTATCTAGATGAATGATTTTGTTTTAAATAATTTTGCAAATACATTTGCTATATATTATTTTATTTTTAGAAAATAAAATTTTATGTGAATTTGCTTTGGACCATTGTCTTTAAAATAACAAAAAGAAATTCATGTGTAATAGACTTAGCATTAAGATGGTTCCATGACATGGATCCTGAAGCAAATAGCATTACTGATATTAATCCTGATAGCATTACTAATAGCATTACTAATAGTAATCCTGATAGCATTACTCATCATAATACATCAATAAGAAAGTATTTCCAAACAGAATGACATTTGCTGGATTGGAAACTATTTTCATCTTAGTATTAAAGAATATTACTTTTATTAAAAGTCTCTTGGAGGTCTGATGACATTTACTGTTTGAATTTGAAAGTAAAGTACGATGAGATATTCACTCATAAGCACTATATATGTGAGTTTTAAAGTTGGACAGATCTGGCTTCAAATCTCAGGTCTGCCAGTAACTAGTTGTGTAAGCATGGGAAAGTTACTCAACTTCTCTGGGTCTAGGACACTAACCTCAGAGGATAATGTGAACAACAGTGATAATATGTCTTAAGAATTTATCAGTGTCTGGCACATGGTATTTCCTCAATAAAATGTAAACACCCAAGCAGGATTATGGAAACCATCAGGTCCACATGAAGATCTGAAACAATGGTTTCTGAGAAATGTTGTTACTTAACTAATAGTTCACAATCTTACCACATTTTCCTTCTTACATAAAGTGATAAGTATTTTAATGTAAGTAAAATATTGGAATATACTTCTGTGAAAACCACTAGAGAATTAGATGAAGAAAGAAACTCTAAGACAAGGTGATTCTGCAGAGAAAAAAGGGGATTTTATGTGAGTGTGTGTGTGTGTGTGTGCAGGCTGTGGTAGGTGTGTGCATGTGTTAGGAAGTTTGGTTGGAGGGTATGAAACAAGCAGATAATGCCATGAGAAATCAAGTTTCCTTTCTTTTTATGAAATCAGAGTACATTTTGTGCACAGGCAAAATTTTTTGTTTGTTCGTTTTCTTTACTCAACACACACTTACATTATCTGAGGATTTCCAGAAAACAAAACATTCAGAAGGTGACCTCAGTGGCAAGAAAGTCATCCCAGTGGACAGGAAACGGATGAGTAAAGGTGAAGGGCAGGCCGGGGTGGGGGTGATTTGTTTATTTCATGTACCAACAAAAGCATTGATATCAATTTTGTGTTTTTAGATTTAAGATTGCTGATATAATTCTGTGTTAGGGTTTTTAAGGATGTGCATGGAGACAGCGGTGTGGCAGACACTATTATTTGTCTATCCAATATCCTTTCTCTCCTTTTTCATTGCCTATAGAACTCTTTGTTTGGGATTGTAGTGTGAAAAACACTACTTTTTTTTTTGCCTCCCTTGCAGCTAGGGGTGGCCATGTGGCATAGTGTTGACCATGAGATGTAAGGAGGAGTCTTCTGGGTATGTCTTGGAAAGCTTTTGTGTTCTTGATAACAGGGGACAGAAGTGACTGTTATTGTCCTTTGTCCATTATTCTAGCTTTGATCATGGTGTTTGGAACTGTGACATCCATTTTGTAATCATCAAGCATCAAATACGAGGATCCATGGATCCAAAATCCTGGATGCCTTCATGTGGATCAGGAGAGCCAAGCATCATCACCTACCTGTAGACTTCCTGTTTTCCGGGAAAAGTAAACTGCTTTTGATTTAAGCTGCTATCAGTTGAGTTCTCTGACACTTGTAAGCAAATGCACTTCTTTAATTTTAATTTTTATTTTTTGAGATGGGGTCTCGCTCTGTCACCCAGGCTGGAGTGCAGTGGTGCATTCTTGGCTCACTGCAACCTGCACCTCCTGGGTTCAAGCAGTTCTCCTGCCTCAGCCTCCTGAGTAGCTGGATTACAGGCACATGCCACCACACTTGGCTAATTTTTGTATTTTTAATAGACATAGGGTTTCACCATGTTGATCAGGCTGGTCCCAAACTCCCAACCTCATGATCCACCTGCCTTGGCCTCCCAAAGTGTTGGGATTACAGGCATGACCATGCCCAGTCTTATTTTTAGTTTAAAAAAAATTTCCTCAAACATTTTTTTAGAGATGGGGTCTTGCTATGTTGCTCAGGCTGGCCTGAAATGCCTAGGCTCAAGGGATTCTCCCACCTTAGCCTCCCAAGTAGCTGAGAATGCAAGCATGTGTTACCACACTTGGTTCTCAAATGTATTTCCCTCCCTCCCTCACTCACTCCCTTCCCCTTCCTTCCTTCCTTCCTTCCTTCCTTCCTTCCTTCCTTCCTTCCT
>NW_022320625.1:0-4781 GCF_002776525.5 Piliocolobus tephrosceles
AGGAAGGAAGGAAGGAAGGAAGGAAGGAAGGAAGGAAGGAAGGAAGGGGAAGGGAGTGAGTGAGGGAGGGAGGGAAATACATTTGAGAACCAAGTGTGGTAACACATGCTTGCATTCTCAGCTACTTGGGAGGCTAAGGTGGGAGAATCCCTTGAGCCTAGGCATTTCAGGCCAGCCTGAGCAACATAGCAAGACCCCATCTCTAAAAAAATGTTTGAGGAAATTTTTTTTAAACTAAAAATAAGACTGGGCATGGTCATGCCTGTAATCCCAACACTTTGGGAGGCCAAGGCAGGTGGATCATGAGGTTGGGAGTTTGGGACCAGCCTGATCAACATGGTGAAACCCTATGTCTATTAAAAATACAAAAATTAGCCAAGTGTGGTGGCATGTGCCTGTAATCCAGCTACTCAGGAGGCTGAGGCAGGAGAACTGCTTGAACCCAGGAGGTGCAGGTTGCAGTGAGCCAAGAATGCACCACTGCACTCCAGCCTGGGTGACAGAGCGAGACCCCATCTCAAAAAATAAAAATTAAAATTAAAGAAGTGCATTTGCTTACAAGTGTCAGAGAACTCAACTGATAGCAGCTTAAATCAAAAGCAGTTTACTTTTCCCGGAAAACAGGAAGTCTACAGGTAGGTGATGATGCTTGGCTCTCCTGATCCACATGAAGGCATCCAGGATTTTGGATCCATGGATCCTCGTATTTGATGCTTGATGATTACAAAATGGATGTCACAGTTCCAAACACCATGATCAAAGCTAGAATAATGGACAAAGGACAATAACAGTCACTTCTGTCCCCTGTTATCAAGAACACAAAAGCTTTCCAAGACATACCCAGAAGACTCCTCCTTACATCTCATGGTCAACACTATGCCACATGGCCACCCCTAGCTGCAAGGGAGGCAAAAAAAAAAGTAGTGTTTTTCACACTACAATCCCAAACAAAGAGTTCTATAGGCAATGAAAAAGGAGAGAAAGGATATTGGATAGACAAATAATAGTGTCTGCCACACCGCTGTCTCCATGCACATCCTTAAAAACCCTAACACAGAATTATATCAGCAATCTTAAATCTAAAAACACAAAATTGATATCAATGCTTTTGTTGGTACATGAAATAAACAAATCACCCCCACCCCGGCCTGCCCTTCACCTTTACTCATCCGTTTCCTGTCCACTGGGATGACTTTCTTGCCACTGAGGTCACCTTCTGAATGTTTTGTTTTCTGGAAATCCTCAGATAATGTAAGTGTGTGTTGAGTAAAGAAAACGAACAAACAAAAAATTTTGCCTGTGCACAAAATGTACTCTGATTTCATAAAAAGAAAGGAAACTTGATTTCTCATGGCATTATCTGCTTGTTTCATACCCTCCAACCAAACTTCCTAACACATGCACACACCTACCACAGCCTGCACACACACACACACACACTCACATAAAATCCCCTTTTTTCTCTGCAGAATCACCTTGTCTTAGAGTTTCTTTCTTCATCTAATTCTCTAGTGGTTTTCACAGAAGTATATTCCAATATTTTACTTACATTAAAATACTTATCACTTTATGTAAGAAGGAAAATGTGGTAAGATTGTGAACTATTAGTTAAGTAACAACATTTCTCAGAAACCATTGTTTCAGATCTTCATGTGGACCTGATGGTTTCCATAATCCTGCTTGGGTGTTTACATTTTATTGAGGAAATACCATGTGCCAGACACTGATAAATTCTTAAGACATATTATCACTGTTGTTCACATTATCCTCTGAGGTTAGTGTCCTAGACCCAGAGAAGTTGAGTAACTTTCCCATGCTTACACAACTAGTTACTGGCAGACCTGAGATTTGAAGCCAGATCTGTCCAACTTTAAAACTCACATATATAGTGCTTATGAGTGAATATCTCATCGTACTTTACTTTCAAATTCAAACAGTAAATGTCATCAGACCTCCAAGAGACTTTTAATAAAAGTAATATTCTTTAATACTAAGATGAAAATAGTTTCCAATCCAGCAAATGTCATTCTGTTTGGAAATACTTTCTTATTGATGTATTATGATGAGTAATGCTATCAGGATTACTATTAGTAATGCTATTAGTAATGCTATCAGGATTAATATCAGTAATGCTATTTGCTTCAGGATCCATGTCATGGAACCATCTTAATGCTAAGTCTATTACACATGAATTTCTTTTTGTTATTTTAAAGACAATGGTCCAAAGCAAATTCACATAAAATTTTATTTTCTAAAAATAAAATAATATATAGCAAATGTATTTGCAAAATTATTTAAAACAAAATCATTCATCTAGATAATTTGAATAATTATGTTGCAATTTGCCTGATTATTTTTAGTCTACTTTATTTCCAAATATAACTTCATTGAATTTCCATAAGCCCTTAAATTATAAAAAAATTTCAAGCAAAAGTTTTTAAAGATTAATTAAATAGAATGCATCAGTGGATTTTGTAAATCATTCAATAGCCACAGATTTAGATAGTATAATATCCCATAAACTCATAAAATATGATGCTATTGACTCCTTTGACAAGATAAACAAGTGTACAGCTCATTTATTCTTAAGAACACAGCTTATCTTCAACAATGCCTATGATATCACATATTATTATTTTTCAGGAAACAATCTCTAAAATAGAAGAGTAAAACAATTCCCAAACTTTCCAATAGCCTTCCCAAAAAGAGTCATTTCTAAGTGAGTATTTTGGAACTTGAGATGCCTTTTTACATATGAATGTCATCTAGTAAATATCTAACATTTCTGATAAGCAAATGCTTCTAGTAAATCTAGCTGCCACATACTCTACTATTATAAAGGTAAAATATATTCAAAGTGATCATTTTGAAGATATCAAGATGTCATATTCCCCCGTTGTATCTCTGAAATAAGACTAGGGTTACTCTTTCAATTCACTTTACTTCAAGAAATACTTCTTGAACATCATCTACACACCTACACCTCTTTCTTCACCTCCTACCTAATGAGCTGAGAGAGAAAGGAGTCCCTCTTCTTCTCAATATGTGGGATTATGTGAAAATCCAAGAGTGCAGATTCTTAAAAAAGAGTGTATTAGTTAAGTCTCTTTTCATTGCAAATATCAGAAACCCAGCTTGAGTTAACTTAAACTAAAACATAATTTTAAGAAGAATCTATTGGCTGTGTACCAAAAAGTCTAGGAATAGAATTAGTTTTAGACAATAGACCTGAGGGTTCTAATGATATCATCAGGCATCTTTCCCTCTCTCAGAGTCAACTTTTGACTCTGTTTACCTGCATGATCTTTTTCTCTTCTACCTACAATCTTGCTCTCTGTGATTTGAGAAAATGGCCACTGGCAACCTTGAACTCAGAATGTTCCAGAATCATTAAACTAGAAGAAAAAGTCTTCTCCCACTTGTTCTAGTAGAAAAGTCATACTCTGATATGTCAGTTTGGCTGGCATTTCAACTGAACTCTCTAAGGAAATTGGGATACAAATTATAGTGATCGACAGTTCATATAGAAGCCCACAGAATAGAAAATGATGGTTCCAAAAAAAAGATAGATGTTGGATAAATGAATTAGATTTATGCAATTATGGAGAGTTAGAAATGGAGGCAGAGTTCTATTAAAGAAATAAAATACGTAATTTAAAACTTTTCCGCAAAAAAAATCACTCCAGATTCTGATGGCTTCACTGATGAAACCTATCAAATATTCAAGAAAGGAAGAATACCAATCTTACATAAAACTTTTCATAAAAGAAAGGAGAAGGAAAAACATACCAGTTGGTTTCATAACGCCTGATACCAAAACCTCAAACACATTAAAAAAAAAAAAAAAGGAAAATTATATAACTGGTTAGCTCAGGTGATTAGAGCGTGGTGCTAATAAAAAAGGAAAACTGTAAATCAATATCTTTACGAACACAGATTCAGAAATCCTCAATGAAGTACTGGGCAATGGGATCCAACAACATATTAATAGAAAAAGGATAATATCCCACAATCAAGTGAGGTTTATTCTAGGAATTCAAAGTTGGGTCAACAAGAGAAACTCAATGTAATTCACCACTCTACCAAAATAAGAGAGAAAAAAAATCATCTCAATAGAATAAAGAGAAAGCATTTGACAAAATTCAACACCATTCCTCCTGAAAATTTCAGAAACTAGAAATCAAAAATAATTGTCTCAATCTGATAAAGGACAACAAACAGTTAAAATCCAAGATGAACTAATGCTTTTCTCATAGCAGCAGGAACAGGACAAACATATCTGTTATCATTTCTATCCAACATTGTATTGGAAGTTGTCAACAATTGCTTTGAATGCAATAACATATAATGTTAATATATAGCATATAGCGTAAACCTTATATGTTATTGCATTCAATGCAGTTGTCAACAACTCTATTATTTGGTGATCAGAAAGCTGTTTTGGGCCAGGTATGATGGCTCATATCTGTAATCTCAGAACTTTGGGAGGCCGAGGCAGGAGGATCACTTGGCCTAGGAGTTCAAGACAAGCCTGGGCAACATAGTGAGACCTCGTCTCTACTAAAAGTTAAAAAAACTTAGCCGGGTGTAGTGGTGTGCCCCTGTAGTCTCAGCTACTTGAGATGCTGAAGTAAGAGGATCGCCTGAGCTTGGGAGGTCAAGGCTACAGTGAGCCATGATTGCACCACTGTACTCCAGCCTAGACAACAGAGGGAGACCATACCTCAAAAAGGAAAGGAAGGAAGGAAGGAAGGAAGGAAGGAAGGAAGGAAGGAAGGAAG
>NW_022320626.1:0-2923 GCF_002776525.5 Piliocolobus tephrosceles
GTTGAAACTGCAAGAGAGGCAGGGTTCAGGCTGTTGGTTGAAATCAAGGGTGGAGTCTTTTGAAAGGACTAGTTTCTGTTTAGTCCTAAGGGAAGAAGGCCTAACGGCAGTTAGCACAGGAGGAAGTACAACAAGGTATGTCTGACTTCCCATCCTATCATGGCCGAGAAAGTTTTCAAGGTTTCTCTGGGGTCCCCTTTGCCAAGAGGGGGTCTGTTCAGTCCAGGTTGGAAACTTAGAATTCTATTTTTATTTCTCATGCCTGAGAGACATTCAAATAGGCTATTACCTGAGGTCAGGAGTTCGAGACCAGCCTGGCCAATATGGTGAAACCCCATCTCTACTACTCTACTAAAAATACAAAAATAAAAAAAATAGCCAGGTGTGGTGGCAGGCCCCTGTAACTCCAGCTACTTGGGAAGCTGAGGCAGGATAATCACTTGAACCTGGGAGGAGGAGGTTGCAATGAGCCGAGATTGTGCCACTGCACTCCAGCCTGGGCGAGAGAATGAGATTCGGTCTCAAAAATAAAAAAAGTATTGAATAGATGAATGAATGAACAGCAACTAAAGCCATGGGAGTAGAGTCATAGCCTCTGGTGAGTGTGCACAGTGAGCACTCAAAGCTGAGGATGGAACACTGATGTTTAGAGGCAAGCAAAGAGGTGATCCCATGACAAGAACTTCAGAAGGAGCATCTAGAAAAGAGAGGAGGAAAACTAAGTCTCCTGTCAGGAAACATAACATTTCAAGATGTAGAGTGTACAGATTGGTTTGTAGAGTGTACAGATTGGTTAAGAGAGATGACTAAAATATGTCCAGTGAATTTAACCTAAAAAATTTTTCAGAGTGATTAGCTTCAGGAAGAAAAGCAAAATTGCATTGTGCTGGGGAGTGACTGGGAGATGAGACTCCAGAGGCTCTGAGAGTAGCAACTCTTTTAAACAGTGAGTTAAGGAATAATTCACCCTCTTTCTTCCCACAAAGTGTAACTTTCACACATCTTATCAAATAGAGATTAATTTGTGTTAAGGGGCTGCTATTAAAATGCAAACACACATTTTAAGAATGGTAAGTTTCATTCACAAGTTAATGGAAATTACTTCAATCAGCTTCACCTATAGGAGAGTACAGCTAAGCACAGTATTTAGAATGTAGTATTTAGAATGTTAGACTTTTTTTTTTTTGAGACGGAGTCTCGCTCTGTCGCCCAGGCTGGAGTGCAGTGGCCGGATCTCAGCTCACTGCAAGCTCCGCCTCCCGGGTTCACGCCATTCCCCTGCCTCAGCCTCCCGAGTAGCTGGGACTACAGGCGCCCGCCACGTCGCCCGGCTAGTTTTTTGTATTTTTTAGTAGAGACGGGGTTTCACAGTGTTAGCCAGGATGGTCTTGATCTCCTGACCTCGTGATCCGCCCATCTCGGCCTCCCAAAGTGCTGGGATTACAGGCTTGAGCCACCGCACCCGGCCTAGAATGTTAGACTCTTGATTGTGGCCTAGAGGAAGGAAACAACTGGAGTCGGAAGTCAAACCTAAGGCAAATTTTGGAGACTCTAAAGGCAGTATAACATATGTATAAAGAAGTACTATGAAAGAGAAAAGAGACAGAAAGCTATTCTGAAGAGTAAGTCAGCTGGCATTTAAGGAAAGATTTGCTGGTAGGACATGGTGGCTGACATGGTTTGGCTCTGTGTCCCCACCTGATACAGTTTGGCTGTGTCCCCACCCAAATTTAAACTTGAATTTTATCTTCCAGAATTCCTACGTGTTGTGGGAGGGACCCAGGGTGAGGTAATTGAATCATGAGGGCTGGTCTTTCCCATGCTTTTCTCATGATAGTGAATAAGTTTCACAAGATCTGACAGATTTATCAGGGGTTTCTGCTTTTGCTTCTTCCTTATTTTACTCTTGCCGCCACCATGTAGGAAGTGCCTTTCACCTCCCCCTGTGATTCTCAGGTCTCCCAGCTGTGTAGAAATGTAAGTCCAATTAAACCTCTTTTTGTTCCCAGTTTTGGGTATGTCTTTATTAGCAGCATGAAAATGAACTAATACACCACCCAAATCTCATCTTGAATTGTAATCCCCACATGTAGAGACAGGAACCTGGTGGGAGGTGATTGGATTGTGGGAGCAGTTCCCTCATGCTGTCCTCATGCTAGTGAATGAGTTCTCACAAGATCTGATAATTTTAAAATGTTTGGCATTCCCCGGCCCTGGCCCTCTCCTGCCACCATGTAAGACATGCCATGCTTCCCCTTTGTCTTCTGCCATGATTATAAGTTTCCTAAGGCCTCCCTAGCCATGAGGAACTGTGAGTCACTTAAACCTCTTTTCTTTATAAATTACTCAGTCTCAGGTATTCTTTATAGCAGTGTGAAAATGGACTAATACAGTGACTCATGCCTCTAATCCTAGCACTTTGGGAGGCTGAGGCAGGAGGATCGCTTGAGCCCTGGAGTTCAAGACCAGCCTGGGCAACAAGGTGAAACCCCATCTCTACAAAAAATGCAAAAATTAGCCAGGTGTGGTGGTGCAGGCCTGTAGTCCCAGCTACTTGTGGGTCTGAAGTGGGAGGATCACTTGAGCCCAAGAGGTGGATGTCTCAGTGAGCCAAGATCACACCATTGCACTCCATCCTGGGCAACAGAGCAACTCTATTTCAAAAAAAAAAAGACAAAGAAGAAGAAGGAGGAGGAGGAGGAAGAGGAGGAGGAGGAGGAAAGAAAAGATTTGCCTAGATGTGGTATGAGCCTGAAAATCTGGTTTATGTCAAATTATTTGGGCCATAAGCCTTCCCTCCAGTCAGGGCCAGTCACCCCAGTTTAGTTTAGTTCAGGCTTTCCAGGAGGTGGCTTCCTTCTAAGTCCTGTCCTTCCTTGATTGAGATGCATAAGGGAGGGAAAAAATACAGTGGTGGGGAGAG
>NW_022320627.1:0-2923 GCF_002776525.5 Piliocolobus tephrosceles
CTCTCCCCACCACTGTATTTTTTCCCTCCCTTATGCATCTCAATCAAGGAAGGACAGGACTTAGAAGGAAGCCACCTCCTGGAAAGCCTGAACTAAACTAAACTGGGGTGACTGGCCCTGACTGGAGGGAAGGCTTATGGCCCAAATAATTTGACATAAACCAGATTTTCAGGCTCATACCACATCTAGGCAAATCTTTTCTTTCCTCCTCCTCCTCCTCTTCCTCCTCCTCCTCCTTCTTCTTCTTTGTCTTTTTTTTTTTGAAATAGAGTTGCTCTGTTGCCCAGGATGGAGTGCAATGGTGTGATCTTGGCTCACTGAGACATCCACCTCTTGGGCTCAAGTGATCCTCCCACTTCAGACCCACAAGTAGCTGGGACTACAGGCCTGCACCACCACACCTGGCTAATTTTTGCATTTTTTGTAGAGATGGGGTTTCACCTTGTTGCCCAGGCTGGTCTTGAACTCCAGGGCTCAAGCGATCCTCCTGCCTCAGCCTCCCAAAGTGCTAGGATTAGAGGCATGAGTCACTGTATTAGTCCATTTTCACACTGCTATAAAGAATACCTGAGACTGAGTAATTTATAAAGAAAAGAGGTTTAAGTGACTCACAGTTCCTCATGGCTAGGGAGGCCTTAGGAAACTTATAATCATGGCAGAAGACAAAGGGGAAGCATGGCATGTCTTACATGGTGGCAGGAGAGGGCCAGGGCCGGGGAATGCCAAACATTTTAAAATTATCAGATCTTGTGAGAACTCATTCACTAGCATGAGGACAGCATGAGGGAACTGCTCCCACAATCCAATCACCTCCCACCAGGTTCCTGTCTCTACATGTGGGGATTACAATTCAAGATGAGATTTGGGTGGTGTATTAGTTCATTTTCATGCTGCTAATAAAGACATACCCAAAACTGGGAACAAAAAGAGGTTTAATTGGACTTACATTTCTACACAGCTGGGAGACCTGAGAATCACAGGGGGAGGTGAAAGGCACTTCCTACATGGTGGCGGCAAGAGTAAAATAAGGAAGAAGCAAAAGCAGAAACCCCTGATAAATCTGTCAGATCTTGTGAAACTTATTCACTATCATGAGAAAAGCATGGGAAAGACCAGCCCTCATGATTCAATTACCTCACCCTGGGTCCCTCCCACAACACGTAGGAATTCTGGAAGATAAAATTCAAGTTTAAATTTGGGTGGGGACACAGCCAAACTGTATCAGGTGGGGACACAGAGCCAAACCATGTCAGCCACCATGTCCTACCAGCAAATCTTTCCTTAAATGCCAGCTGACTTACTCTTCAGAATAGCTTTCTGTCTCTTTTCTCTTTCATAGTACTTCTTTATACATATGTTATACTGCCTTTAGAGTCTCCAAAATTTGCCTTAGGTTTGACTTCCGACTCCAGTTGTTTCCTTCCTCTAGGCCACAATCAAGAGTCTAACATTCTAGGCCGGGTGCGGTGGCTCAAGCCTGTAATCCCAGCACTTTGGGAGGCCGAGATGGGCGGATCACGAGGTCAGGAGATCAAGACCATCCTGGCTAACACTGTGAAACCCCGTCTCTACTAAAAAATACAAAAAACTAGCCGGGCGACGTGGCGGGCGCCTGTAGTCCCAGCTACTCGGGAGGCTGAGGCAGGGGAATGGCGTGAACCCGGGAGGCGGAGCTTGCAGTGAGCTGAGATCCGGCCACTGCACTCCAGCCTGGGCGACAGAGCGAGACTCCGTCTCAAAAAAAAAAAAGTCTAACATTCTAAATACTACATTCTAAATACTGTGCTTAGCTGTACTCTCCTATAGGTGAAGCTGATTGAAGTAATTTCCATTAACTTGTGAATGAAACTTACCATTCTTAAAATGTGTGTTTGCATTTTAATAGCAGCCCCTTAACACAAATTAATCTCTATTTGATAAGATGTGTGAAAGTTACACTTTGTGGGAAGAAAGAGGGTGAATTATTCCTTAACTCACTGTTTAAAAGAGTTGCTACTCTCAGAGCCTCTGGAGTCTCATCTCCCAGTCACTCCCCAGCACAATGCAATTTTGCTTTTCTTCCTGAAGCTAATCACTCTGAAAAATTTTTTAGGTTAAATTCACTGGACATATTTTAGTCATCTCTCTTAACCAATCTGTACACTCTACAAACCAATCTGTACACTCTACATCTTGAAATGTTATGTTTCCTGACAGGAGACTTAGTTTTCCTCCTCTCTTTTCTAGATGCTCCTTCTGAAGTTCTTGTCATGGGATCACCTCTTTGCTTGCCTCTAAACATCAGTGTTCCATCCTCAGCTTTGAGTGCTCACTGTGCACACTCACCAGAGGCTATGACTCTACTCCCATGGCTTTAGTTGCTGTTCATTCATTCATCTATTCAATACTTTTTTTATTTTTGAGACCGAATCTCATTCTCTCGCCCAGGCTGGAGTGCAGTGGCACAATCTCGGCTCATTGCAACCTCCTCCTCCCAGGTTCAAGTGATTATCCTGCCTCAGCTTCCCAAGTAGCTGGAGTTACAGGGGCCTGCCACCACACCTGGCTATTTTTTTTATTTTTGTATTTTTAGTAGAGTAGTAGAGATGGGGTTTCACCATATTGGCCAGGCTGGTCTCGAACTCCTGACCTCAGGTAATAGCCTATTTGAATGTCTCTCAGGCATGAGAAATAAAAATAGAATTCTAAGTTTCCAACCTGGACTGAACAGACCCCCTCTTGGCAAAGGGGACCCCAGAGAAACCTTGAAAACTTTCTCGGCCATGATAGGATGGGAAGTCAGACATACCTTGTTGTACTTCCTCCTGTGCTAACTGCCGTTAGGCCTTCTTCCCTTAGGACTAAACAGAAACTAGTCCTTTCAAAAGACTCCACCCTTGATTTCAACCAACAGCCTGAACCCTGCCTCTCTTGCAGTTTCAAC
>NW_022320628.1:0-3019 GCF_002776525.5 Piliocolobus tephrosceles
AAAAAAAACAAAGAGTGCTGCTCTAGATCAGAGATTAGCAAACCATAGGCCATAGGATAAATCCAGTTTGCTGCCTGATTTTATACAATCGACAAACTAGGAATGATTTTTATATTTAAAATTGTTGGAAAAAATCAAAGGAAGAAATATATTTTGTGAATCATGAATTTTATACGAAATTCAAACCTCAGAGGCCATAAAAAAGTTGGCTGGGCGCAGTGGCTCACGTCTGTAATCCCAGCACTTTGGGAGGCCAAGGAGGGTGAATCACCTGAAGTCAGGAATTTGAGACCAGCCTGGCCGACACGGTGAAACCTCGCCTCTACTAAAAAAAAATAAAATAAAATAAAATAAAAATTAGCCAGGCATGGTGCATACATATACATATATATGTATACATATATGTAATCTGTATATGTATATATACATTGATATGTATACATATATGTAATCTGAAAAGAATATATATATCCAAATGCAGTTGAGTGGTCAGGGATGGCTTGAAAATAACAAGAAGATATAAAGTGAACAAGGAGAAAAGATGATAGCATACCATGAACAGAGAAATTTGATTTTGTTTTCTGCAGATAATTTTTTTAACTTTTTAATAAAATAAAAGTAACGTAAAACTCGGCTGAGTTCATTTGCAAATTTCTGCCTATTATAAACCTTGTGCCCATCAGCAATGCATAATTTCCTAATGGTTGATCATCGCTGCATATAATTGTTTCTCTGTTAAGAACTCTTGGGCTTGCAAAATAGAGTCCAAGTAGCCAATTCAATCCTAAGCAAAAAGAACAAAACTGGAAGCATCACGTTACCCTACCTCAAACTATACTATAGGGCTACAGTAACCAAAACAGCATGGTACCAGTACAAAAACAGACACATAGACCAATGGAACAGAATAGAGAACCCAGAAATAAGACTGTACACCTGCCACTATCTAATATTTGACAAATCTGACAAAAACAAGCAATGGATAAATTTATTGAATGGGGAAACGATTTTCCATTCAATAAGTAATGCTGGGATAACTAGCAAGCCATGTGACAAAGTTTAAAACTGGACCCCTTCCTTACACCTCATACAAAAATCTACTCAAGATGGATTAAAAGCTTAATTATAAAACCCAAAACTATATAAACCTAGAAGACAACCTAGACAATGTCATTCAGGACATACGCATGGGCAAAGATTTCATGACAAAGACACCAAAAGCAATTGCAACAAAAGCAAAAATTGACAAATCAGATCTAATTAAAGAGCTTCTGCACATCAAAAGAAACAAGCAACAGAGTGAACAGACAACTATAGAATGGGTGAAAATTTTTGCAACCTGTGCATCCTACAAAGGGCTAATGTTCAGCATCTATAAGGAACTTAAACAATTTCCAAGAAAAAACAACTCCATTAAAAAGTGGTTAAAGGAGCTGGACACAGTAACTCAAACCTGTAATCCCAGCACTTTGGGAGGCTGAGGCGGGCGGATCACTTGAGGTCAGGGGTTGGAGATCAGCCTAGCCAAGATGGTGAAAACCCGTCTCTACTAAAAATACAAAAATTAGCTGGGCATGGTGTAATCCCAGCCACTTGGGAGGCTCAGGCACAAGAATCGCTTGAACCCAGAAGGTGGAGGTTGCAGTGAGCAGAGATCACACCACTGTACTCCAGCTTGGGCAACAAAGTGAGATTCCATCTCAATAAATCAATCAATTGATCAATTAAATAAAGTAAAAATTGAAAGTGGGTAAAGGATATGAACAGACACTTCTCAAAAGAAGACATACCTGGGGCCAACAATCATGAAAAAAAGTTCAACATCACAGATCATTAGAGAAATGCAAATCAAATCCACTATGTGATATCATCTCACACCAGTCATAGTGACTATTATTAAAAAGTCAAAAAATAACAGATGCTGGCAAGATTGTGGAGAAAAGGAACACTTATACACGCTTGGGGGAGTGTAAATTAGTTCAGCCATTGTAGAAGACAGTGTGATGATTCCTCAAAGAACTAAAAACAGAAATACTATTTGACCCAGCAATCTCATTACTGGGTATAAAGGAATATAAATCGTTCTATTATAAAGACAGATGCATGCATATGTTCATTGCAGCACTATTCATAATAGCCAAGACATGGACTCAATTTAAATGCCCATCAATGACAGACTGGATAAAGAAAATATGGTACATATATACATTTGTGGTGACTTTCCGAAACAGTCAGTAAATAAAATGTACCAATTGTAGCTCCATATTGGAATACTATGCAGTCATAAAAAAGAAAGAGATCACGTCCTTTGCAGGGACATGGATGGAGCTGGGAGCCATTATCCTCAGCAAACTAACACAGGAACAGAAAAACAAATACTACATGTTCTCACTTATAAGTGGGAGCTAAATGATGAAAAAACATGGACGTATAGAGGGAAACAACATACATTGGGGCCCATCAGAGGGTGGAGGGTGGAAGCAGAGAGAGGATCAGGAAACACAACTAATGGGTATTAGGCTTAATACCTGGATGATGAAATAATCTGTACAACAAACCCCATGACACAAGTTTACCTAGGTAACAAACATGCACATGTACCCCTGAACTTAAAATGAAAGTTAAAAAAATAGAAATAAAATAAAAAATTTAATTTTTGGAAAAACGTAGGTTTTCCACTATAAAATTCATGTTTATAAGAACATGTATGGATACGTTTAGATCAATAAGAAATATTATCCTATAGTCATAAAACTGAATTAAAGGATGAGAGCTTCACAAATAACAGGATAAATTGACATCATTTATACTTCTTGACATGCAATGCACTGAGAAAAATACAATACCATTTTTGTAGTATTCTTGACAAAAAGCTAAACCTGTATTTAATAGTGAAGAAAAAAATCAGAACATGACCATAGGCCTGGACTTTTCAAAAATGACAATATCGTTAAAGAACCCCCCCCCCAAAAAAAAAAAACAAAGAGTGCTGCTCTAGATCAGAGATTAGCAAACCATA
>NW_022320629.1:0-3019 GCF_002776525.5 Piliocolobus tephrosceles
TATGGTTTGCTAATCTCTGATCTAGAGCAGCACTCTTTGTTTTTTTTTTTTGGGGGGGGGGTTCTTTAACGATATTGTCATTTTTGAAAAGTCCAGGCCTATGGTCATGTTCTGATTTTTTTCTTCACTATTAAATACAGGTTTAGCTTTTTGTCAAGAATACTACAAAAATGGTATTGTATTTTTCTCAGTGCATTGCATGTCAAGAAGTATAAATGATGTCAATTTATCCTGTTATTTGTGAAGCTCTCATCCTTTAATTCAGTTTTATGACTATAGGATAATATTTCTTATTGATCTAAACGTATCCATACATGTTCTTATAAACATGAATTTTATAGTGGAAAACCTACGTTTTTCCAAAAATTAAATTTTTTATTTTATTTCTATTTTTTTAACTTTCATTTTAAGTTCAGGGGTACATGTGCATGTTTGTTACCTAGGTAAACTTGTGTCATGGGGTTTGTTGTACAGATTATTTCATCATCCAGGTATTAAGCCTAATACCCATTAGTTGTGTTTCCTGATCCTCTCTCTGCTTCCACCCTCCACCCTCTGATGGGCCCCAATGTATGTTGTTTCCCTCTATACGTCCATGTTTTTTCATCATTTAGCTCCCACTTATAAGTGAGAACATGTAGTATTTGTTTTTCTGTTCCTGTGTTAGTTTGCTGAGGATAATGGCTCCCAGCTCCATCCATGTCCCTGCAAAGGACGTGATCTCTTTCTTTTTTATGACTGCATAGTATTCCAATATGGAGCTACAATTGGTACATTTTATTTACTGACTGTTTCGGAAAGTCACCACAAATGTATATATGTACCATATTTTCTTTATCCAGTCTGTCATTGATGGGCATTTAAATTGAGTCCATGTCTTGGCTATTATGAATAGTGCTGCAATGAACATATGCATGCATCTGTCTTTATAATAGAACGATTTATATTCCTTTATACCCAGTAATGAGATTGCTGGGTCAAATAGTATTTCTGTTTTTAGTTCTTTGAGGAATCATCACACTGTCTTCTACAATGGCTGAACTAATTTACACTCCCCCAAGCGTGTATAAGTGTTCCTTTTCTCCACAATCTTGCCAGCATCTGTTATTTTTTGACTTTTTAATAATAGTCACTATGACTGGTGTGAGATGATATCACATAGTGGATTTGATTTGCATTTCTCTAATGATCTGTGATGTTGAACTTTTTTTCATGATTGTTGGCCCCAGGTATGTCTTCTTTTGAGAAGTGTCTGTTCATATCCTTTACCCACTTTCAATTTTTACTTTATTTAATTGATCAATTGATTGATTTATTGAGATGGAATCTCACTTTGTTGCCCAAGCTGGAGTACAGTGGTGTGATCTCTGCTCACTGCAACCTCCACCTTCTGGGTTCAAGCGATTCTTGTGCCTGAGCCTCCCAAGTGGCTGGGATTACACCATGCCCAGCTAATTTTTGTATTTTTAGTAGAGACGGGTTTTCACCATCTTGGCTAGGCTGATCTCCAACCCCTGACCTCAAGTGATCCGCCCGCCTCAGCCTCCCAAAGTGCTGGGATTACAGGTTTGAGTTACTGTGTCCAGCTCCTTTAACCACTTTTTAATGGAGTTGTTTTTTCTTGGAAATTGTTTAAGTTCCTTATAGATGCTGAACATTAGCCCTTTGTAGGATGCACAGGTTGCAAAAATTTTCACCCATTCTATAGTTGTCTGTTCACTCTGTTGCTTGTTTCTTTTGATGTGCAGAAGCTCTTTAATTAGATCTGATTTGTCAATTTTTGCTTTTGTTGCAATTGCTTTTGGTGTCTTTGTCATGAAATCTTTGCCCATGCGTATGTCCTGAATGACATTGTCTAGGTTGTCTTCTAGGTTTATATAGTTTTGGGTTTTATAATTAAGCTTTTAATCCATCTTGAGTAGATTTTTGTATGAGGTGTAAGGAAGGGGTCCAGTTTTAAACTTTGTCACATGGCTTGCTAGTTATCCCAGCATTACTTATTGAATGGAAAATCGTTTCCCCATTCAATAAATTTATCCATTGCTTGTTTTTGTCAGATTTGTCAAATATTAGATAGTGGCAGGTGTACAGTCTTATTTCTGGGTTCTCTATTCTGTTCCATTGGTCTATGTGTCTGTTTTTGTACTGGTACCATGCTGTTTTGGTTACTGTAGCCCTATAGTATAGTTTGAGGTAGGGTAACGTGATGCTTCCAGTTTTGTTCTTTTTGCTTAGGATTGAATTGGCTACTTGGACTCTATTTTGCAAGCCCAAGAGTTCTTAACAGAGAAACAATTATATGCAGCGATGATCAACCATTAGGAAATTATGCATTGCTGATGGGCACAAGGTTTATAATAGGCAGAAATTTGCAAATGAACTCAGCCGAGTTTTACGTTACTTTTATTTTATTAAAAAGTTAAAAAAATTATCTGCAGAAAACAAAATCAAATTTCTCTGTTCATGGTATGCTATCATCTTTTCTCCTTGTTCACTTTATATCTTCTTGTTATTTTCAAGCCATCCCTGACCACTCAACTGCATTTGGATATATATATTCTTTTCAGATTACATATATGTATACATATCAATGTATATATACATATACAGATTACATATATGTATACATATATATGTATATGTATGCACCATGCCTGGCTAATTTTTATTTTATTTTATTTTATTTTTTTTTAGTAGAGGCGAGGTTTCACCGTGTCGGCCAGGCTGGTCTCAAATTCCTGACTTCAGGTGATTCACCCTCCTTGGCCTCCCAAAGTGCTGGGATTACAGACGTGAGCCACTGCGCCCAGCCAACTTTTTTATGGCCTCTGAGGTTTGAATTTCGTATAAAATTCATGATTCACAAAATATATTTCTTCCTTTGATTTTTTCCAACAATTTTAAATATAAAAATCATTCCTAGTTTGTCGATTGTATAAAATCAGGCAGCAAACTGGATTTATCCTATGGCCTATGGTTTGCTAATCTCTGATCTAGAGCAGCACTCTTTGTTTTTTTT
>NW_022320630.1:0-3985 GCF_002776525.5 Piliocolobus tephrosceles
CAAGGGGGGCACCAGGAAGCCCAGTGGCAGTTCTCCCCAGTACCTGGGCACACACCTGGTCCACACACATGGACTGGGCACACCCTGTGACATGACGTGGTTCCACTTCCCTAATAGAAGGGAAGGAGGCTGGGCCAGACAGAGGGTAGGTTTGAGTCCAAAGCCAACTGCGAGCCCACTTTCTCCCCTTCTCCTTTGGCTGGCCCAGCTGGTAGCTGCACCTATGGTGCTATTCCAGCCTCATTCTGCTATCAGGACCTCTGTCTGCCAGGCTCAAGAACAGTGAGCAGCAGGAGAAAGGAGGAGGAGGAAAGAGGAGAAAGGAGGGAGGAGAGAGGAGGAAGGAGAGGGGAGGAAGGAGGGTAAGAGGGAGGGAGGGGCTCGGGAGAAGAGGTGGAGGAGGAAGTTTCACAGTCTAGTGCATTCCCATCAGATCAGAGAGGGGAACATGTGCAACTTCCCTTTTCAAGCGTTTCTCTGCCCCCCCTTTTGTTTCGGTTCCTTCCCCTCTGGCCTGGGGATGGCGCGGCTAGTGGGCTATGCAGGGGCAGGCGCCCAGGTACCCAGCCAACTGGGCTCTCGCCCGGCTTCATCTCAGGCCTGGCATGCTCCCTCGGGCCGTTACCCGGCATGCCCTTCTCCTTGTCAGGGAGGCCGCGCCCTCTTGTTTTCAAAGTTTTATAACAGTATTGTTTGTTGTCCAGCAGATTAAATTCTTTGGAGGCTGGGGAGTGGGGGGAGGGTGAGTGAAAGAGAGGAGGGAAAAGAGAGAAGGAGAGAAAATACAAATAACTTCTATTAGGCCCAAAAGATTAAATGAGTTCGCTTAACACAAAGTCCACCTGTCTTGAGAGAGGCTAGTGGCCAGGAGCCTGCGTTCCCTTCTTCTCTGTCTGGGCTTGTCGTCTCTGGCCCCCTAGCAGGGTACGTACAGTCTCAAACTTCCAACACCACTCCTCGGGTCAAGGTGAAAAGCGGTACCAGCTAATAAGATTGGAAGACGCATGTGTGAGCACCACCCTCCAAGCAGGACACATGACGTGGGGTCGAGCAGGTCCCTGCAAGGGCACCCTTGACTCTCATCTCAGGCATCGGGCCGAAACAGTACAGGGCTACGGGGGAAGGGCATCTGCAGGCAGCTGCCAGAGCCCTTGTCTCAGAGATGGCTGGTCCCTGCTGTAAGCCAGTGGTTTGTTTACACTTGAAATCAAAGTCACACATTCATTGATGCCAATGACACTGGAAGAACTGTACCCCAAGGAAATAACACAACTGCATAAATAAATATTCATGTAGACCTAAGGAATAAGAAAGAGTGGGAAATAGGAACGAAAAGAGACAAAAAGTCAATATAAAATAAGCATGATCTTACAGACAGGGCTCATTTTACCGTCCTCAGCCTTTCAGGACTTTTGATGCTAAATCTGTAGGTGGTGAAGACACAAAAGAATATATGATTTTCCACATTTAATACAACTCTCATTTAGCCAGTAACTGATTTATTTCAGACTCTGGGTTACCGCTAAATAGTAGGCCCGTTTGAACACATCCCTGTGTCTTTAGTATAGCATGCAATGTGGCTCCCAGAGTTGTGGGCCTGCCCTGGGATGTTCCTCTCCCACTTCCTACCTTCTTCCCAGCAAACTATGTCTGGCCCTGCGTCCTCTACATGGCCCTCCTCCCTCCGCATCACAGGATTAGAGCAGCTCAGGGCTCTTTCCTGGAAAAGATGAGGGACAACATGCCTTTCCCTTTTTTTATATGCAAATAACACCAGTTCCTTAAGATCAGTGCCAGAAGTTCTCTCTGCAAAGAGAAACAAGGTAAAAGTTCCAGGCTGGATGCCTACACTGGTGTACCCTGCCCATGCATCCCCTCAATTCCATCCAGCTTGGGCCTGTCTTGAAGGCAGATGGGAAAGATGGAGAGAAATGCCTGCTCTAGATCCTGGCACCCAGACCTCATGCTGTTCCAGGGACCATCTCAAAGTGCCACAGATTCTGGACTGGGAGGATCCTGTGGAGGACACCCAGTCTCCTACCTCAAATAAAGAAGTTTCATCTTTCCTCAGGAATCATCAGCAGAGGTGATGTACAGTTCTGCCAGAAGTCTAGCCCAAATCACTCTCCTTGCTGCAATTTCTGCCCATTCTCTTTTCCATCCTTCAAGTGAACAGAATGAACTGGGTCCAACATGACAAATCTTCACACATGAAGCTACAGAGGGCTTTATCCACTAAAACAATTCCGCTGTGGATTCCCCATTACAGGGTTTCTGTATGAGCCAAGGATGTATTCCGGAAATACAAAAGGACAGACATTCAGAGACACATAGGCATGCTGCCCTGTCCAGCCTCAATCGCCCTAAAGGAATATCCCCAGAAAAAGTCTAAACCATCGTGGCTAAATCAGCTGTAAATAAAGATAAACCATTATTTCCCCCTTCATACATATTCCAGGTCTATTTAAACAAAGGTCACTCAGAGGGCTAACTGGCCAAGAAGTCCTGCTGTCCAATACTCCGCCTTAGCAGTCCTTATAAAGAGTTGGGGGGTTATGCTCTGCCTTTAAGGAAAGCTGACACCCATGAGTTCTCTTACCCACCTTTCTCTCTGTGGGTAAGCCCTACTTTTTCAAGTCAATCATGAAGCAGACACTCAGTGCTGAAGCCAGTGTTTGTAGTCCCTTACTTTACATTGTACATTAGCCAAGGCTTCCAGCAGGCGCTGTACATTAGTCAGCAAACAGGTAGCATACACACAACACGCATGCTGGGCAAGGCTCAGGGCATCTCTTACAAATGTGTTGAAAAAATCTCAAAGACCCCACACTGGGCCTCATCTCTAAGTGAGCTGCACTCAGCAGGAGCATGCCTGTGTGCATAGGCATGAGGTGCCATACAGATGTGTCACAGTGGTTTGATGCATCACATATTCCAGAAGCTTCCAAATGCAGGAAACCTCTCCAAGAACACATGGTGAGTGGCTGGCTTCCCAGCCAAGAAGTGCAAGCCAGTTCTCACAAGAGCTCCAAGAAGTCTGAAGAATCAGAGAGTTGGAGGACCTGGACATGCTGAGGTTTCATTTCCCATTCAACATATAGAAAAGGAATCTCTAGGCCCTCTAAGGCCTTCAGAAATTAAGGAAACTGCCAAAGACTCCACTCCCCTACTCCTGTCGCTGACTCCACTCCCCTACTCCTGTCGCTGACCCACTAGTCAGAACCCCAGGAAAATGACAGCTGAAGTCAGAGGACCTGGATGGGAGACCTGCGAGAAGCAGCTACAAGCAGTTAGATCTTGGCAGGATGGACTCTCTGGCTGAGTTTTACCAACGACAAGGATAAGACCACCTACCCTCTCAGGGTTGTGTGAGGACCAAATGAGCCAGCAAGTGTGAAAAGAACTACGAGCTGACACGATGGTTATTACTCCATTCCTCTCTTGCCTGAGTCCTAGCCCAGATCGCTGTTTGCTATTCCATACTGGCAGTGGGGTGGCACTCAGCTATTATTAATCCCAGGTAAACATCCCACAAAGCGGCAAGCAGATAGTGTCTTGGAGAAATGTAGCTATTTTAAAACTCTACATTCTGCTTAGCAGATTGCATGATGTGCCCCCTCAGCCCCAGGGGCTCCTACCCACACAGCCTTGCAGAAGTGGTGTATGTCTGGGAGTAACACTGCCGTGGAGAAGCTAGGCCAGAGTCCCAGCCACTCCTAGCCCCAGTCTGGCTAGGCCTGGGACCTTTGGCTTTCCTGCATGTGTTTTATTTTGCTATCTTTTTAAGAGTGACTCAAGACTAAAAAGCCAAAATGGAACCAGTGGCTCTGAGATTTTTTTTTAAATTTTTTTCATTGTTTTTTTTTAAATTAAATTTTTTAGTCAAGGGCCTCAAAAAACACATGAAAAGAGAAGGCTAAATATAAAGGAAAACTTCCTGACAGCAAGGGGCACAGACCCTCCCTCAACCCACAGCTGCATTCTC
>NW_022320631.1:0-1826 GCF_002776525.5 Piliocolobus tephrosceles
CGGATTCAGCAGCACATCAAAAAGCTTATCCACCATGATCAAGTGGGTTTCATCCCTGGGATGCAAGGCTGGTTCAACATTCACAAATCAAGGAACGTAATCCAGCATATAAACAGAACCAAAGACAAGAACCACATGATTATCTCAATAGATGCAGAAAAGGCCTTTGACAAAATTCAACAGCCCTTCATGCTAAAAACGCTCAATAAATTCGGTATTGATGGAACGTACCTCAAAATAATAAGAGCTATTTATGACAAACCCACAGCCAATATCATACTGAATGGGCAAAAACTGGAAAAATTCCCTTTGAAAACTGGCACAAGACAGGGATGCCCTCTCTCACCACTCCTATTCAAGATAGTGTTGGAAGTTCTGACTAGGGCAATCAGGCAAGAGAAAGAAATCAAGGGTATTCAGTTAGGAAAGGAAGAAGTCAAATTGTCCCTGTTTGCAGATGACATCATTGTATATTTAGAAAACCCCATTGTCTCAGCCCAAAATCTCCTTAAGCTGATAAGCAACTTCAGCAAAGTCTCAGGACACAAAATTAATGTGCAAAAATCACAAGCATTCTTATACACCAGTAACAGACAAGCAGAGAGCCAAATCAGGAATGAACTTCCATTCACAATTGCTTCAAAGAGAATAAAATACCTAGGAATCCAACTTACAAGGGATGTAAACGACCTCTTCAAGGAGAACTACAAACCACTGCTCAGTGAAATCAAAGAGGACACAAACAAATGGAAGAACATACCATGCTCATGGATAGGAAGAATCAATATCGTGAAAATGGCCATACTGCCCAAGGTTATTTATAGATTCAATGCCATCCCCATCAAGCTACCAATGAGTTTCTTCACCGAATTGGAAAAACCTGCTTTAAAGTTCATATGGAACCAAAAAAGAGCCCGCATTGCCAAGACAATCCTAAGTCAAAAGGACAAAGCTGGAGGCATCACGCTACCTGACTTCAAACTATACTACAAGGCTACAGTAACCAAAACAGCATGGTACTGGTACCAAAACAGAGATATAGACCAATGGAACAGAACAGAGTCCTCAGAAATAATATCACACATCTACAGCCATCTGATCTTTGACAAACCTGACAAAAACAAGAAATGGGGAAAGGATTCCCTGTTTAATAAATGGTGCTGGGAAAATTGGCTAGCCATAAGTAGAAAGCTGAAACTGGATCCTTTCCTTACTCCTTATACGAAGATTAATTCAAGATGGATTAGAGACTTAAATGTTAGACCTAATACCATAAAAACCCTAGAAGAAAACCTAGGCAATACCATTCAGGACATAGGCATGAGCAAAGACTTCATGTCTAAAACACCAAAAGCAATGGCAGCAAAAGCCAAAATTGACAAATGGGATCTAATTAAACTAAAGAGCTTCTGCACAGCAAAAGAAACTACCATCAGAATGAACAGGCAACCTACAGAATGGGAGAAAATTTTTGCAATCCACTCATCTGACAAAGGGCTAATTTCCAGAATCTACAAAGAACTCAAACAAATTTACAAGAAAAAAACAAACAACCCCATCAAAAAGTGGGCAAAGGATATGAACAGACATTTCTCAAAAGAAGACATTCATACAGCCAACAGACACATGAAAAAATGCTCATCATCACTGGCCATCAGAGAAATGCAAATTAAAACCACAATGAGATACCATCTCACACCAGTTAGAATGGCAATCATTCAAAAGTCAGAAACAATAGGTGCTGGAGAGGACGTGGAGAATTAGGAACACTTTTACACTGTTGGTGGGATTGTAAACTAGTTCAACCATTATGGAAAACAGTATGG
>NW_022320632.1:0-3985 GCF_002776525.5 Piliocolobus tephrosceles
GAGAATGCAGCTGTGGGTTGAGGGAGGGTCTGTGCCCCTTGCTGTCAGGAAGTTTTCCTTTATATTTAGCCTTCTCTTTTCATGTGTTTTTTGAGGCCCTTGACTAAAAAATTTAATTTAAAAAAAAACAATGAAAAAAATTTAAAAAAAAATCTCAGAGCCACTGGTTCCATTTTGGCTTTTTAGTCTTGAGTCACTCTTAAAAAGATAGCAAAATAAAACACATGCAGGAAAGCCAAAGGTCCCAGGCCTAGCCAGACTGGGGCTAGGAGTGGCTGGGACTCTGGCCTAGCTTCTCCACGGCAGTGTTACTCCCAGACATACACCACTTCTGCAAGGCTGTGTGGGTAGGAGCCCCTGGGGCTGAGGGGGCACATCATGCAATCTGCTAAGCAGAATGTAGAGTTTTAAAATAGCTACATTTCTCCAAGACACTATCTGCTTGCCGCTTTGTGGGATGTTTACCTGGGATTAATAATAGCTGAGTGCCACCCCACTGCCAGTATGGAATAGCAAACAGCGATCTGGGCTAGGACTCAGGCAAGAGAGGAATGGAGTAATAACCATCGTGTCAGCTCGTAGTTCTTTTCACACTTGCTGGCTCATTTGGTCCTCACACAACCCTGAGAGGGTAGGTGGTCTTATCCTTGTCGTTGGTAAAACTCAGCCAGAGAGTCCATCCTGCCAAGATCTAACTGCTTGTAGCTGCTTCTCGCAGGTCTCCCATCCAGGTCCTCTGACTTCAGCTGTCATTTTCCTGGGGTTCTGACTAGTGGGTCAGCGACAGGAGTAGGGGAGTGGAGTCAGCGACAGGAGTAGGGGAGTGGAGTCTTTGGCAGTTTCCTTAATTTCTGAAGGCCTTAGAGGGCCTAGAGATTCCTTTTCTATATGTTGAATGGGAAATGAAACCTCAGCATGTCCAGGTCCTCCAACTCTCTGATTCTTCAGACTTCTTGGAGCTCTTGTGAGAACTGGCTTGCACTTCTTGGCTGGGAAGCCAGCCACTCACCATGTGTTCTTGGAGAGGTTTCCTGCATTTGGAAGCTTCTGGAATATGTGATGCATCAAACCACTGTGACACATCTGTATGGCACCTCATGCCTATGCACACAGGCATGCTCCTGCTGAGTGCAGCTCACTTAGAGATGAGGCCCAGTGTGGGGTCTTTGAGATTTTTTCAACACATTTGTAAGAGATGCCCTGAGCCTTGCCCAGCATGCGTGTTGTGTGTATGCTACCTGTTTGCTGACTAATGTACAGCGCCTGCTGGAAGCCTTGGCTAATGTACAATGTAAAGTAAGGGACTACAAACACTGGCTTCAGCACTGAGTGTCTGCTTCATGATTGACTTGAAAAAGTAGGGCTTACCCACAGAGAGAAAGGTGGGTAAGAGAACTCATGGGTGTCAGCTTTCCTTAAAGGCAGAGCATAACCCCCCAACTCTTTATAAGGACTGCTAAGGCGGAGTATTGGACAGCAGGACTTCTTGGCCAGTTAGCCCTCTGAGTGACCTTTGTTTAAATAGACCTGGAATATGTATGAAGGGGGAAATAATGGTTTATCTTTATTTACAGCTGATTTAGCCACGATGGTTTAGACTTTTTCTGGGGATATTCCTTTAGGGCGATTGAGGCTGGACAGGGCAGCATGCCTATGTGTCTCTGAATGTCTGTCCTTTTGTATTTCCGGAATACATCCTTGGCTCATACAGAAACCCTGTAATGGGGAATCCACAGCGGAATTGTTTTAGTGGATAAAGCCCTCTGTAGCTTCATGTGTGAAGATTTGTCATGTTGGACCCAGTTCATTCTGTTCACTTGAAGGATGGAAAAGAGAATGGGCAGAAATTGCAGCAAGGAGAGTGATTTGGGCTAGACTTCTGGCAGAACTGTACATCACCTCTGCTGATGATTCCTGAGGAAAGATGAAACTTCTTTATTTGAGGTAGGAGACTGGGTGTCCTCCACAGGATCCTCCCAGTCCAGAATCTGTGGCACTTTGAGATGGTCCCTGGAACAGCATGAGGTCTGGGTGCCAGGATCTAGAGCAGGCATTTCTCTCCATCTTTCCCATCTGCCTTCAAGACAGGCCCAAGCTGGATGGAATTGAGGGGATGCATGGGCAGGGTACACCAGTGTAGGCATCCAGCCTGGAACTTTTACCTTGTTTCTCTTTGCAGAGAGAACTTCTGGCACTGATCTTAAGGAACTGGTGTTATTTGCATATAAAAAAAGGGAAAGGCATGTTGTCCCTCATCTTTTCCAGGAAAGAGCCCTGAGCTGCTCTAATCCTGTGATGCGGAGGGAGGAGGGCCATGTAGAGGACGCAGGGCCAGACATAGTTTGCTGGGAAGAAGGTAGGAAGTGGGAGAGGAACATCCCAGGGCAGGCCCACAACTCTGGGAGCCACATTGCATGCTATACTAAAGACACAGGGATGTGTTCAAACGGGCCTACTATTTAGCGGTAACCCAGAGTCTGAAATAAATCAGTTACTGGCTAAATGAGAGTTGTATTAAATGTGGAAAATCATATATTCTTTTGTGTCTTCACCACCTACAGATTTAGCATCAAAAGTCCTGAAAGGCTGAGGACGGTAAAATGAGCCCTGTCTGTAAGATCATGCTTATTTTATATTGACTTTTTGTCTCTTTTCGTTCCTATTTCCCACTCTTTCTTATTCCTTAGGTCTACATGAATATTTATTTATGCAGTTGTGTTATTTCCTTGGGGTACAGTTCTTCCAGTGTCATTGGCATCAATGAATGTGTGACTTTGATTTCAAGTGTAAACAAACCACTGGCTTACAGCAGGGACCAGCCATCTCTGAGACAAGGGCTCTGGCAGCTGCCTGCAGATGCCCTTCCCCCGTAGCCCTGTACTGTTTCGGCCCGATGCCTGAGATGAGAGTCAAGGGTGCCCTTGCAGGGACCTGCTCGACCCCACGTCATGTGTCCTGCTTGGAGGGTGGTGCTCACACATGCGTCTTCCAATCTTATTAGCTGGTACCGCTTTTCACCTTGACCCGAGGAGTGGTGTTGGAAGTTTGAGACTGTACGTACCCTGCTAGGGGGCCAGAGACGACAAGCCCAGACAGAGAAGAAGGGAACGCAGGCTCCTGGCCACTAGCCTCTCTCAAGACAGGTGGACTTTGTGTTAAGCGAACTCATTTAATCTTTTGGGCCTAATAGAAGTTATTTGTATTTTCTCTCCTTCTCTCTTTTCCCTCCTCTCTTTCACTCACCCTCCCCCCACTCCCCAGCCTCCAAAGAATTTAATCTGCTGGACAACAAACAATACTGTTATAAAACTTTGAAAACAAGAGGGCGCGGCCTCCCTGACAAGGAGAAGGGCATGCCGGGTAACGGCCCGAGGGAGCATGCCAGGCCTGAGATGAAGCCGGGCGAGAGCCCAGTTGGCTGGGTACCTGGGCGCCTGCCCCTGCATAGCCCACTAGCCGCGCCATCCCCAGGCCAGAGGGGAAGGAACCGAAACAAAAGGGGGGGCAGAGAAACGCTTGAAAAGGGAAGTTGCACATGTTCCCCTCTCTGATCTGATGGGAATGCACTAGACTGTGAAACTTCCTCCTCCACCTCTTCTCCCGAGCCCCTCCCTCCCTCTTACCCTCCTTCCTCCCCTCTCCTTCCTCCTCTCTCCTCCCTCCTTTCTCCTCTTTCCTCCTCCTCCTTTCTCCTGCTGCTCACTGTTCTTGAGCCTGGCAGACAGAGGTCCTGATAGCAGAATGAGGCTGGAATAGCACCATAGGTGCAGCTACCAGCTGGGCCAGCCAAAGGAGAAGGGGAGAAAGTGGGCTCGCAGTTGGCTTTGGACTCAAACCTACCCTCTGTCTGGCCCAGCCTCCTTCCCTTCTATTAGGGAAGTGGAACCACGTCATGTCACAGGGTGTGCCCAGTCCATGTGTGTGGACCAGGTGTGTGCCCAGGTACTGGGGAGAACTGCCACTGGGCTTCCTGGTGCCCCCCTTG
>NW_022320633.1:0-12078 GCF_002776525.5 Piliocolobus tephrosceles
TTTGACCCAGCCATCCCATTACTGGGGATATACCCAAAGGATTATAAATCATGCTGCTATAAAGACACATGCACACGTATGTTTATTACAGCACTATTCACAATAGCAAAGACTTAGAATCAACCCAAATGTCCATCATCAACAGACTGGATTAAGAAAATGTGGCACATATACACCATGGAATAATATGCGGCCATAAAAAAGGATGAGTTCATGTACTTTGTAGGGATACGGATGCAGCTGGAAACCATCATTCTCAGCAAACTATCACAAGAACAGAAAACCAAACACCGCATGTTCTTACTCATAGGTGGAAACTGAACAATGAGATCACTTGGACACAGGAAGGGGATCATAACACACTGGGGCCTATTGTGGGGAGGGGGGAGGGATAGCATTAGCAGATATACCTAATGTAAATGACGAGTTAATGGGTGCAGCACACCAACATGGCACATGTATACATATGTAACAAACCTGCATGTTGTGCACATGTACCCTAGAACTTAAAGTATTAAAAAAAAAAAAAAAACTAGTCTAACATCATTAATCTAACAAAATAAGGGTCAAATTAGGAAACAGAAGAAGGCTACAGTTTTATCGTTGTACTGACCTATCTTAGAGGTAATGTTGACTCTCCTTAGAGACAGTCTCCAAAATACTGTTACTTGGTTGAAGAAAAGCTAGACCATGCTCAAGAATAATTGTTTTGAGATTGTCTGATGCCCCACAACCTCCCTGCAAGTGCCATTTCCTTACAACCACCTCTTTTTCAAGGATTCAATTCCCTCCAGTCTGCCTGCCAGCCTTTGTCTCAACTCAATTAAAAATGGCAAGGGTATGACTTGGTTTATCTACCCAAGTTGATGGATAACCAATTAGACTTTAGTGTGACTGTATATGCTTCTATACACACTCTATATACTTCTCAAGAAGTATTTGTAGATCTATTGTTTGCCTTTGATCTGCAATTGTAGACTGAAAGGTCTTTTTTTTTTTTTTCCTATTCAGTAGACTTCAGATAACCACAAGCCATAGGCGGTCTCTCTCATTTGAAAAGAGAGAATCTTTTCTTCAAGGACAATGTCTGGTCTTCCCAACCCAGGTGGTCCCTGCTTCCTGATCAGATTTATTTTGTTTGTTGTTGTTTTGAGACAGGGTCTCTCTCTGTTGATCAGGCTAGAGTGCAGTGGTGTGATCATGGCTCACTGCAGTGTTGACCTCTCAGGCTTAGGCAATCCTCCCACCTCAGCCTCCTGAGTAGCTGGGACCACAGGCATGTTTCACCACACTTGGCAAATGTTTTTATCCTTATCAGAGACAGGGTCTCCCCATGTTGCCCAAGCTAGTCTCTAACTCCTGAGCTCAAGCAATCCTCCTGCCTTGGCCTCCCAAAGAGCTGGGATTACAGATGTGAGCCACCATGCCTAGCTCCTATTAGTAATGTCAGTAAGAAGGTACTGCCCTTCTCCACCAGCTCCTAAAATTACATAGGGCTGTGGCCTTCTTGCCTTTGAAGATGACATTCCCAATCACAGTTAATGTATTAAAATGTATTCATATAGATTAAATATAGTATATGTAATTATATTGACTAAATTCTGCTACACCTGATGCTTTGATATATTGTCAAATTTTGTAGACATTTCTTTCATTTGGTAGCTTTATTTATTTTACTTATTTTAACGTATGTATTTCAGTGTGGTAGTTTTCTTATTTTGATGCCAATTTGTTTTTAGTGATCTAATATTTTTATTAGTTGTCTTGGGTCAGGTTTCCTAGAAGCAAAACCTGAAATGGAGATTCATGAACTAGTGGTTTATTCCAGAAGGATTCCTAGAAGAAAATGATAAGGATTTGAAAGAAGTAGTGGGGAAGTCAGGACAAGCCTGGGAAGAGGAAGAAGAGAAGCAAGGCTGCAATTGCAGATAAAGTCCCAATCTCAGC
Organism: Piliocolobus tephrosceles; assembly: GCF_002776525.5. Lineage (NCBI taxonomy): Eukaryota > Metazoa > Chordata > Mammalia > Primates > Cercopithecidae > Piliocolobus > Piliocolobus tephrosceles. The sequence continues at coordinate 1,948 of NW_022320633.1, forward strand.
CTAATCCTGTGGGGAGTTCTAGAGTATAAATCACATAGCAAGGTTTGCCCCACTAGTGGAGGCAAAGAAGTCAGGCTTTTGTACCCTTCCATCAGTCAGTTACCAGCTGTCAGCCAGTGGATAGGAATATTCTCAGGTACTTCCCTCACTGGTGAGACAGTTTATATATCCAAAGACAGTCCTCTGCGGAGGCAAGGCCGCCTTTAGCAAAAGAGAATATAGAAGCTGAGGGTACAGGGTATAGTGCTGGTGAAAGGAATTGGAGAGGCAAGCACCTGGGCAGGACAAAGAGTGTTCACTACAGCAGTCATTGCAAAGATCATAAGCACCATGCCTGGAGCACCGAAAAGATGAAATAAGCCTTGAAATCCAGATGGTTTCTGGCATATCACAGGTCTGCTAGACTTTTCTTTTCTCTCCTCTAACCTAATCTTATCTTTTACTTCCCCTTTCCATCCTTTGCCAATGACTTTCTGAAAATTGTTTGTAATATCTGGTACACCTGAAGAATCTGTTAGGTCCTCAGTATTAAACAGAACAGATAAATGTTTTTGCATCCTATCTGACAAAATGAAGGACACAAATTTAAAAAATGATTCTCTATTTTTAATCTTATAATTTCATATTTACCTCTCTCATTCTTGGATTGGTTCTTACTCAACAATAGCTTCCAACATTTTAACCTGGAGTTGTTCTCACTCTCTTACTAAATGATTTGAATCCAATTCCAGGAATAATGCTGCCACCCTATTTATAATACACTTGCACCTCCAATTGATTCCTTTCAAAGTGCAATCATCAGGTACAGATGTAAAGCTTTCTACTTCATAATGTAAAAGAATGTAAGAGACTATCTCATGACAGGAAGAAGACTCTACAGAAAAACTTTTTTTTGAAACCCCATAGCCCAGACAGTAGCATGTTATTTTTGGTGAAGAATTATCTTAATTAGTGCTCAATGGAGAACCAAGAAGGGAAAGAGGAAGGAGTAACCTTTAAGGACAGACTCTTTTCACTGATGTTGTTTAGGATTGCAGGTACCTAGTGTTTATGAAAAGCAACGGGCTTTTAGTTGGTTCTAATTCTCAGCAGGCAATTCATCCCCTTATTCCTTGCACCTCAGGCAGATCGCTTTTACTGCCACCATTCCTCTCCACTTTGGTTTGCTTTTGGGTGACACAGTTTGTCCTAAGACCAGTGTGTTCCATGAGTATTATCACATTGTCATTCCTTTTGCTGTAAAATAAGTTCCTGGGATAAAAGCCCTATTAAGAAGGATATGATGACAGTGAATAAGGCACAATATCATCCAGGAATAGTGATCTGGGCAAAAGCACAGCAAGCGTGGAAGGCAAATTTGAGTTTAGAATACATCTCTGTTCCATGTGGACACATCTCTGCCTTCTCCAGGTGGTCGGCTATTTTTCCCAGGAATCATATTGTATCAGGGGCTCATCGTTGGCCTCTGTGCTACAGCAATGGTCATAGCCAGATCAGCGTTGTTGATGTGATGTGGCTGAGCTCATACATACCCATATTTATGACGTTATAAAAGGTTTGTTTTTGATTCCTGATTTCAGTTTTCAGTTCAAGGCCCTAAACTTACTGTTTTCTTTTAATAAGCTCTCTAACATAGTCAGACACAGTTGAAAAACTGTCTATAACCTTTGTAACCACCATTATTGCAGAGCAATCAGATGCCACCTGTATGTGATCACTCAAAACCTTGCTCTCTGTCACCTAACACCATCACCAATGATAACTTTAGAAATCATGGCACTGCTACCTGTCACCCATTAACAGGGTGCAATTTCTATCTAGCAAGGAGTTTACTCATGTGTGTATAAAACATGTGAGTCACCACAGTTTCAGAATCTTCTCCAGAATGTCTGTTTCATAAGGCTACTCTTGGTACCAACTACTATATCAGGCAGGGTCTTAACAAGAGAACACAAGTGCAGAGCAGTGCAGAAAAGGTGGATAATGGAGCCAGAGGACAGGTGGACCAATACACAGTACACTTAACAAGGGCAAGTAATCAAAAACTCATTTATATTAATGTTTCTATAAAAGAATTCCTATTGGTTTTGTCATTCTTCCTTAGGCATACATGCATGACTCTTCCTAACCTTTTCTTCTCTTATTCCACAGTTCTAGCTCTTGGCTTTCCATCAATATCACACCAATTTGATTTAATGCCTGACTCCATTACTAGATTAATAGCCCAGTAGAGTGAGCACTGCAGAAGTCTTCAGTGGTAGCACCCATGACCATAACAAACTGTGTACCTAGGAGCTATTTATTTGAGTTTTCAGGACAAGCTCTACATAGATACCTCTACTTTTCTTAAAATTGTTGTATTTTTTTTCAGCATGTGGGATGTTGCTTGGCCTAAACATGATGAGGCATGGCATAATGAGCATTGGGAGAGTCAGGAAAATGTAGGGGAGAAATTTGTCAAGGAAAAGAAAACAAATAACTTTCTGCCAGATCTTTCATTCCAGACATGCTGGAAACTCACGCCATCATAGACTTTGGTAGTCAAAGCAAACTTTGAGTACTGCTAAGAAACCTTTGACATGTGTGAATTGGCAGTCCATGTTGCTTCTGATTCAGCATAATTTATTAAACTTTTTGGCATGTCTGTTAGGAGTTATGAAGCACAAAAACTCATGCCTCTTTTAAAAGAGAAAAGGTCCTATTAGGTGATTGTGACAATTTACAACAGGATCAAGAAGGCTGGCACTTAGCAGTCATGGGCCACAGCTGGCAGCTCAGGACCTTGTGGTGGGTAGCATGCACAGCACAGATGTACCCATGAAACTAGCATACAGACTTCTGCTTAGGGAAATCACAGTTTTACCTACATCTTACTCACATGCTATTGCATTGTCAGCGATGGTTTCTTCTCAGTTTCTCTAGATCTAAATCAGATGCCCAGTGTTTAATACCACCTTTAAATCAATGGCATCAGTGACCAGTTGATTGCTTAGTACAAAAATAGCTCTCCAAAGACAGAGATATGGCTAAATCCATTTAAATTTTAAACTTATTGTCTTTCATGATCTGATTAAAGCCATTAACCTAACCATCCAACTCATAAATGCATTGCAGAGATGGGACGATAGGGTGCAGATGGACTAGTATAATTTCTCCCACAAGTGTTACTGAGTGTTTGTTGTCCTGCTCTGGAATACCACACTGGACCTTCCCACACCACATCATATCATATTCAGTCAATTTCCTTGCTAGTCCAGGGGAGATGGGAGGAAGCTTATTTTAATCTCTGGCTTTATTCCAAAATAAATATTCACTTCAGGTGTCTTAATTGCAGTGGGAAGTAACTCTTGTCTGAAAGGCATTCAATTTAGCAGGCATTTGTTGAGAGCCTACTATATGTCCAGCACAATCCTAGGCACTTTGGATACAACAATGAACATAAACAAACAAAAAATCCCTGTCTTCATGAAGCCTATGTTCCAGAGGAAGAAGAAGGATGTTTTAAAAAATACTTAGAATAGGTCAAGTATATAAAATGATGACCAGAGTAATGAAAATAAAGTAGAAAAAGGAGTATCAGGGAGACAGGTAGGGGTCAGTTTTAAATAAGGTGGTCAAGGAAAACTTTATAGAAAAGAAGTCAGCATTTGAGCAACAACCTGAAGAAGGTGAGGGAAAGGGTTGCATGGAGATCAGGGAGGCCGGTGTAGCTGGAGCATAGAGAGGACCTCAAAGAGAGAAAGAGGAGCCACTGCTTTGTTGAAATTGACTGCAAGGGGGCAAAGGCAGAGGCAAAGAATTCAGTCAGGAGTCATTGCAATGACCCAAATGAGACCTGATGGTAGCTTGGGCCAAAAGAGAAGCAGCTAAGTGATGAGAAATGGTCAAATTTCAAATATATTTTTCATCTAAAGCTGACAGAATATGCTGATAAATAGGACATAGCATGGAAGAGAATAAGAGGAATAAAGCTGAACCCTGATGCTGTTGGACCGAGAAACTGTAGGACTGTAAGTAGAATCACCTAGCAAAGAAACTAAGGCAGATACAAGATGGATTTATACATTTATGCTCACATGCAAATGGAAGGTGACATGGCTATTTTCCTACGTCTTTCATACATCAGCACGAATTAACTACTGGAGTGTGTCATTTAAAGGACAGGATATGGTCTGCACACATTTAAGTTTAACAACAGTAAATATTATTCCTGTCTGGTTAATTGGGAGTTGACATCACCCTCAGTCAGCCTGTGGTTGAGTTTTGCAGGGAAAATGCCATCGAGTTTTCTCAGTCTTAAAAAAATAATATATGCTTTTATCTGACCTAAAGTCAGAAACTATAAAAGAAGAAATGCAAACTTGGATGCATGAGCTGAAATGAAATAGCATAGCAGATTACTTTGAAGTTGAGGATTTAGTGCAAAAATAAGTTTATCCTGTTGTAAAATTTTAGTCATAAATATCTTTTTTTTCAGAGTGTGTTTTTTTTTCTTCCCCACAGTTCTTGGCAGTTTTTTGCTCTCAAAATGTGGGCAAGGTAACAAAAATTTGGTTTAAAAATTTGGGCAAAAGTAACAAAATATATAAATTATGTTATTCTTTTTTCCCCAACAATTAGCTTTATGCTTTCCAAAAACAATTCCAATGTTTATCTCTATCTCCAAGGAAATACAAATCTCTGAGAACTTCAAGGATCACTATTTTGCTTTACTGTTCTCATGTCCTTAGTCAGTTCCTTGTTGCAACTACCTGGTACAACATTTTTGAAATCATGTGAAAGAGGTATGGAAAAGTAGGAAAAAACCCAGCCTGAAGCAGGTCAGATTTGGAAGTGTAACCATGGGGAAGTTACTAGAACCCTTTAAGCCTCAATTTATGTAAAGGATAGTAATAGATAATATTACTGGATAATTATGGATAATGATACCTGGTTGGATTGTTGTAAGGATCAAAATAATTAACATGTACAAACCACCTATGCAAAAATGTGGAATGAATATCAATAATTATTACTTTCAGCATTTTCAAGAGATATAGAAACAAACCTTCAGTGGACATTGCCAAATTTTTAAAGAAATACAATTTCTTTCAAATTTTGAGATTAGTCCAAATTTACAAAAACAATTTTACTCTATCATAAAATAAGGCCTAGCTTTTAAGAACAAATAAGTAGCATTATTCCATTTTTCCTGGATTTTTCCCCCTCATTTTTAAGACCCATACAGGGCATCACATGTTTCACAAATGTAATCTGTCCGTGCTTTGTTTCCCAGATCACAATGCCAAACACAAAAGTCTAGTTATCACTAATCATTTGATCAAGCCCTTGAATTTGACAATCTCAAACTATCTTATCATGCAGAAAATAAGCAGATGATTCTGTAACACTAAAGAAAAAATAGTTTCTTTAAAAACTCTATTCTCCCCTAATGAAAGAAAGAATGTGGTGGACGTTGTCTTAGCCTGCTAAGCGTGCCTGCCCTGTGCACTGATCAAAGGGTTGGGCACTAACAAACCGGTCACACTCCTTCCACAGAATTTTTCAAAAGTTTTAAAAATTAGTTTGAGGGTATATTTGAGCTGAAGTCAAGGGACAGAGCTCACATTCATTGTGTAGATCAATGACACTCAAAGCATGTTCCCAAGCCAGCAGCATCAGCATCATCTAGAAACTTATTAAAAATGCAAATTTGGGGGCATCACCCTAAACCTAACTATGTGGGAAATTCTGGGGACAGAGTCCAGGAATCTATTTTTAAAAACCTTTCAGGTGATGCTGGTGCACTTAACTTTGAAAACCACCAGGGCAAACTAATCCTGATACATAAGTCTTTTATCATATGAAATTTCTCTATTGAAGAAAAATAATGGAACCCGTGGTATATCCAAATATTTGTAGCTCTACCACAACAAAGTCCTCTACTACTTGCTCATACATATGATTTATTAAACTACAGAAGGAAAATGTCTTGAATGTATGCTAGTTTCTCATTTTAAGGACCTTTAGATAGATTAAAGGATAATCATTTTCTTATGTCTGAAACCTCCAACTACCCAATTCTCCCTTCATAACTGAATTTTTTACAGATTTAGGTCTTGCCTATATTTATAACTGCTGTATACAGTCCAACAAACATAATCCACACAATAAGTTTGAATCTGAACTCTTGTGCAAGTGTCCCTCTGCACTGTGACTTTTAATCAGGAAGTTACAAAACAGCCATTTTAAATAACAATGCTATGTGTTAGATGTGCCATGAGATGTAGTCTGTCAATGTGTTTGTTCCTGAGGCCTCAAGTTCAAATTTTCAGGCAGTTAACAAATGAGCGAAGCATGCTAAGTATGAGACAGTAGGCAATGGTGGGGACGGCAAGCTGGAATATGCCTGAATGCATTTAATCCAGAAATTATATTCAAAAATTGTGAAAATATGGTATAGGCCAAGTGAAATGTCAGTTACTGGATTCAAGTTACAGGCTGTATTTTATGAACTTTGGTTTATTCCTACTGCATTCTTGTAGTTGTACCCTTGTGGACTTAGAAGTAAAGTGATCCCAGACCAATCACAGAAGCCACAAAGGACTGCTCTATGGAAAACAAGTGTATTCCTTACTTCACTGCTTCTTACCTAGGTCAGTCCTATCTAAGAAGCAGGCTCAAAGTTTAGGGGAAATTTTCTTTTTTCAGTGGCAGTTTGATTGAGATATAATTCACATATCCTATGTTATAAGCTGAATTGTGTCCCTCCCCTCCCCACTCCATCAAATTTATATGCTGAAGTCCTAAGCCCCAGTAATTCAGAATGTAACTGTATTTGGAGATATGGTCTTCACAGAGGTAATTAAGATAGAATGACGTTATTAGGGTGTTCTAATCCAATATGACTACTGTCCTTAGAAAAAAAGTAAATTTGAACACAGACATGTATAGAGGGAAGACAATGTGAAGGCAGGAAGAAGACAGCCAATGACAAGTCAAAAAGAAAGGCCTGGAACAGGTCCTTCCTTCATAACCCTCAGAAGGAACCAACCCAGCCAACACCTAGATCTCAAAGTTCTAGCCTCCCATTCTGCGAGATAATACATTTCAGTTTTTTAATCCACCCACAGTCTATAGTACAATTCGTTATGGCAGCCCTTGCTAATGAATATGCCACACAATTTAACACCCCACTGTCAACATTAGACAGATCAACGAGACAGAAAGTTAACAAGGATATCCAGGTACTGAATTCAACTCTGCACCAAGCGGACCTAATAGACATCTACAGAACTCTCCACCCCAAATCAACAGAATACACATTCTTCTCAGCACCACATCGCACTTATTCCAAAATTGACCACATAGTTGGAAGTAAAGCACTCCTCAGCAAATGTAAAAGAACAGAAATTATAACTAACTGTCTTTCAGACCACAGTGCAATTAAACAAGAACTCAGGACTAAGAAACTCAATCAAAACTGTTCAACGACATGGAAATTGAACAACCTGCCCCTGAATGACTACTGGGTACATAACAAAATGAAGGCAGAAATAAAGATGTTCTTTGAAACCAATGAGAACAAAGACACAACATACCAGAATCTCTGGGACACATTTAAAGCAGTGTGTAGAGGGAAATTTATAGCACTAAATGCCCACAACAGAAAGCAGGAAAGATCTAAAATTGACACGCTAACATCACAATTAAAATAACTAGAGAAGCAAGAGCAAACACATTCAAAAGCTAGCAGAAGGCAAGAAATAACTAAGATCAGAGCAGAACTGAAGGAGATAGAGACACAAAAAAAACCTCCAAAAAATCAATGTATCCAGGAACTGGTTTTTTGAAAAGATCAACAAAATTGATAGACTACTAGTAAGACTAATACAGAAGAAAAGAGAGAAGAATCAAATAGACTCAATAAAAAATGATAAAGGGGATATCACCACCGACTCCATGGAAATACAAACTACCATCAGAGAATACTATAAACACTTCTACGCAAATAAACTAGAAAACCTAGAAGAAATGGATAATTTCCTGGACACTTCCACTCTCCCAAGACTAACCCAGGAAGAAGTTGAATCCCTGAATAGACCAATAGCAGGCTCTGAAATTGAGGCAATAATTAAGCGCCTATCAACCAAAAAAAGTCCAGGACCAGACGGATTCACAGCCGAATTCTACCAGAGATACAAGAAGGAGTTGATACCATTCCTTCTGAAACTATTCCAATCACTAGAAAAAGAGGGAATCCTCCCTAACTCATTTTACGAGGCCAACATCATCCTGATACCAAAGCCTGACAGAGATACAACACAAAAAGAGAATTTTAGACCTATATCCCTGATGAACATCGATGCAAAAATCCTCAATAAAATACTGGCAAACCGAATCCAGCAGCACATCAAAAAGCTTATCCACCATGATCAAGTGGGCTTCATCCCTGGGATGCAAGGCTGGTTCAACATACACAAACCAATAAACATAATCCAGCATATAAACAGAACCAAAGAAAAAAACCACATGATTATCTCAATAGATGCAGAAAAGGCCTTCGACAAAATTCAACAGCACTTCATGCTAAAAACTCTCAATAAATTCGGTATTGATGGAATGTATCTCAAAATAATAAGAGCTGTTTATGACAAACCCACAGCCAATATCATATTGAAAGGGCAAAAACTGGAAGCATTCCCTTTGAAAACTGGCACAAGACAGGGATGACCTCTCTCACCACTCCTATTCAACATAGTGTTGGAAGTTCTGGATAGGGTAATCAGGCAAGAGAAAGAAATAAAGCGTATTCAGTTAGGAAAAGAAGAAGTCAAATTGTCCCTGTTTGCAGATGACATGACTTTATATTTAGAAAACCCCCAAAATCTCCTTAAGCTGATAAGCAACTTCAGCAAAGGCTCAGGATACAAAATCAATGTGCAAAAATCACAAGCATTCTTATACACCAGTAACAGACAAACAGAGAGCCAAATCATGAATGAACCCCCATTCACAATAGCTTCAAAGAGAATAAAATACCTAGGAATCCAACTTACAAGGGATGTAAAGGACCTCTTCAAGGAGAACTACAAACCACTGCTCAGTGAAATAAAAGAGGACACAAACAAATGGAAGAACATACCACGCTCATGGATAGGAAGAATCAATATCGTGAAAATGGCCATACTGCCCAAGGTAATTTATAGATTCACTTTCGTCCCCATTAAGCTACCAATGACTTTCTTCACAGAATTGGAAAAAACTGCTTTAAAGTTCATATGGAACCAAAAAAGAGCCCGCATTGCCAAGACAATCCTAAGCCAAAAGAACAAAGCTGGAGGCATCATGCTACCTGACTTCAAACTATACTACAAGGCTACAGTAACCAAAACAGCATGGTACTAGTACCAAAACAGAGATCTAGACCAATGGAACAGAACAGAGCCCTCAGAAATAATACCACACATCTATAGCCATCTAATCTTTGACAAACCTGACAAAAATAAGAAATGGGGAAAGGATTCCCTATTTAATCAATGGTGCTGGGAAAATTGGCTAGCCATAAGTAGAAAGCTGAAACTGGATCCTTTCCTTACTCCTTATATGAAAATTAATTCAAGATGGATTAGAGACTTAAATGTTAGACCTAATACCATAAAAACCATAGAAAAAAACCTAGGTAATACCATTCAGGACATAGGCATGGGCAAGGACTTCATGTCTAAAACACCAAAAGCAACGGCAACAAAAGCCAAAATTGACAAATGGAATCTCATTAAACTAAAGAGCTTCTGCATAGCAAAAGAAACTACCATCAGAGTGAACAGGCAACCTACAGAATGGGAGAACATTTCTGCAATCTACTCATCTGACAAAGGGCTAATATCCAGAACCTGCAAAGAACTCAAACAAATTTACAAGAAAAAAACAAACAACCCCATCAAAAAGTGGGCAAAGGATATGAACAGACACTTCTCAAAAGAAGACATTCATACAGCCAACTGACACATGAAAAAAATGCTCATCATCACTCGCCATCAGAGAAATGTAAATCAAAACCACAATGAGATACCATCTCACACCAGTTAGAATGGCAATCATTAAAAAATCAGGAAACAACAGGTGCTGGAGAGGATGTGGAGAAATAGG
>NW_022320634.1:0-12078 GCF_002776525.5 Piliocolobus tephrosceles
CCTATTTCTCCACATCCTCTCCAGCACCTGTTGTTTCCTGATTTTTTAATGATTGCCATTCTAACTGGTGTGAGATGGTATCTCATTGTGGTTTTGATTTACATTTCTCTGATGGCGAGTGATGATGAGCATTTTTTTCATGTGTCAGTTGGCTGTATGAATGTCTTCTTTTGAGAAGTGTCTGTTCATATCCTTTGCCCACTTTTTGATGGGGTTGTTTGTTTTTTTCTTGTAAATTTGTTTGAGTTCTTTGCAGGTTCTGGATATTAGCCCTTTGTCAGATGAGTAGATTGCAGAAATGTTCTCCCATTCTGTAGGTTGCCTGTTCACTCTGATGGTAGTTTCTTTTGCTATGCAGAAGCTCTTTAGTTTAATGAGATTCCATTTGTCAATTTTGGCTTTTGTTGCCGTTGCTTTTGGTGTTTTAGACATGAAGTCCTTGCCCATGCCTATGTCCTGAATGGTATTACCTAGGTTTTTTTCTATGGTTTTTATGGTATTAGGTCTAACATTTAAGTCTCTAATCCATCTTGAATTAATTTTCATATAAGGAGTAAGGAAAGGATCCAGTTTCAGCTTTCTACTTATGGCTAGCCAATTTTCCCAGCACCATTGATTAAATAGGGAATCCTTTCCCCATTTCTTATTTTTGTCAGGTTTGTCAAAGATTAGATGGCTATAGATGTGTGGTATTATTTCTGAGGGCTCTGTTCTGTTCCATTGGTCTAGATCTCTGTTTTGGTACTAGTACCATGCTGTTTTGGTTACTGTAGCCTTGTAGTATAGTTTGAAGTCAGGTAGCATGATGCCTCCAGCTTTGTTCTTTTGGCTTAGGATTGTCTTGGCAATGCGGGCTCTTTTTTGGTTCCATATGAACTTTAAAGCAGTTTTTTCCAATTCTGTGAAGAAAGTCATTGGTAGCTTAATGGGGACGAAAGTGAATCTATAAATTACCTTGGGCAGTATGGCCATTTTCACGATATTGATTCTTCCTATCCATGAGCGTGGTATGTTCTTCCATTTGTTTGTGTCCTCTTTTATTTCACTGAGCAGTGGTTTGTAGTTCTCCTTGAAGAGGTCCTTTACATCCCTTGTAAGTTGGATTCCTAGGTATTTTATTCTCTTTGAAGCTATTGTGAATGGGGGTTCATTCATGATTTGGCTCTCTGTTTGTCTGTTACTGGTGTATAAGAATGCTTGTGATTTTTGCACATTGATTTTGTATCCTGAGCCTTTGCTGAAGTTGCTTATCAGCTTAAGGAGATTTTGGGGGTTTTCTAAATATAAAGTCATGTCATCTGCAAACAGGGACAATTTGACTTCTTCTTTTCCTAACTGAATACGCTTTATTTCTTTCTCTTGCCTGATTACCCTATCCAGAACTTCCAACACTATGTTGAATAGGAGTGGTGAGAGAGGTCATCCCTGTCTTGTGCCAGTTTTCAAAGGGAATGCTTCCAGTTTTTGCCCTTTCAATATGATATTGGCTGTGGGTTTGTCATAAACAGCTCTTATTATTTTGAGATACATTCCATCAATACCGAATTTATTGAGAGTTTTTAGCATGAAGTGCTGTTGAATTTTGTCGAAGGCCTTTTCTGCATCTATTGAGATAATCATGTGGTTTTTTTCTTTGGTTCTGTTTATATGCTGGATTATGTTTATTGGTTTGTGTATGTTGAACCAGCCTTGCATCCCAGGGATGAAGCCCACTTGATCATGGTGGATAAGCTTTTTGATGTGCTGCTGGATTCGGTTTGCCAGTATTTTATTGAGGATTTTTGCATCGATGTTCATCAGGGATATAGGTCTAAAATTCTCTTTTTGTGTTGTATCTCTGTCAGGCTTTGGTATCAGGATGATGTTGGCCTCGTAAAATGAGTTAGGGAGGATTCCCTCTTTTTCTAGTGATTGGAATAGTTTCAGAAGGAATGGTATCAACTCCTTCTTGTATCTCTGGTAGAATTCGGCTGTGAATCCGTCTGGTCCTGGACTTTTTTTGGTTGATAGGCGCTTAATTATTGCCTCAATTTCAGAGCCTGCTATTGGTCTATTCAGGGATTCAACTTCTTCCTGGGTTAGTCTTGGGAGAGTGGAAGTGTCCAGGAAATTATCCATTTCTTCTAGGTTTTCTAGTTTATTTGCGTAGAAGTGTTTATAGTATTCTCTGATGGTAGTTTGTATTTCCATGGAGTCGGTGGTGATATCCCCTTTATCATTTTTTATTGAGTCTATTTGATTCTTCTCTCTTTTCTTCTGTATTAGTCTTACTAGTAGTCTATCAATTTTGTTGATCTTTTCAAAAAACCAGTTCCTGGATACATTGATTTTTTGGAGGTTTTTTTTGTGTCTCTATCTCCTTCAGTTCTGCTCTGATCTTAGTTATTTCTTGCCTTCTGCTAGCTTTTGAATGTGTTTGCTCTTGCTTCTCTAGTTATTTTAATTGTGATGTTAGCGTGTCAATTTTAGATCTTTCCTGCTTTCTGTTGTGGGCATTTAGTGCTATAAATTTCCCTCTACACACTGCTTTAAATGTGTCCCAGAGATTCTGGTATGTTGTGTCTTTGTTCTCATTGGTTTCAAAGAACATCTTTATTTCTGCCTTCATTTTGTTATGTACCCAGTAGTCATTCAGGGGCAGGTTGTTCAATTTCCATGTCGTTGAACAGTTTTGATTGAGTTTCTTAGTCCTGAGTTCTTGTTTAATTGCACTGTGGTCTGAAAGACAGTTAGTTATAATTTCTGTTCTTTTACATTTGCTGAGGAGTGCTTTACTTCCAACTATGTGGTCAATTTTGGAATAAGTGCGATGTGGTGCTGAGAAGAATGTGTATTCTGTTGATTTGGGGTGGAGAGTTCTGTAGATGTCTATTAGGTCCGCTTGGTGCAGAGTTGAATTCAGTACCTGGATATCCTTGTTAACTTTCTGTCTCGTTGATCTGTCTAATGTTGACAGTGGGGTGTTAAATTGTGTGGCATATTCATTAGCAAGGGCTGCCATAACGAATTGTACTATAGACTGTGGGTGGATTAAAAAACTGAAATGTATTATCTCGCAGAATGGGAGGCTAGAACTTTGAGATCTAGGTGTTGGCTGGGTTGGTTCCTTCTGAGGGTTATGAAGGAAGGACCTGTTCCAGGCCTTTCTTTTTGACTTGTCATTGGCTGTCTTCTTCCTGCCTTCACATTGTCTTCCCTCTATACATGTCTGTGTTCAAATTTACTTTTTTTCTAAGGACAGTAGTCATATTGGATTAGAACACCCTAATAACGTCATTCTATCTTAATTACCTCTGTGAAGACCATATCTCCAAATACAGTTACATTCTGAATTACTGGGGCTTAGGACTTCAGCATATAAATTTGATGGAGTGGGGAGGGGAGGGACACAATTCAGCTTATAACATAGGATATGTGAATTATATCTCAATCAAACTGCCACTGAAAAAAGAAAATTTCCCCTAAACTTTGAGCCTGCTTCTTAGATAGGACTGACCTAGGTAAGAAGCAGTGAAGTAAGGAATACACTTGTTTTCCATAGAGCAGTCCTTTGTGGCTTCTGTGATTGGTCTGGGATCACTTTACTTCTAAGTCCACAAGGGTACAACTACAAGAATGCAGTAGGAATAAACCAAAGTTCATAAAATACAGCCTGTAACTTGAATCCAGTAACTGACATTTCACTTGGCCTATACCATATTTTCACAATTTTTGAATATAATTTCTGGATTAAATGCATTCAGGCATATTCCAGCTTGCCGTCCCCACCATTGCCTACTGTCTCATACTTAGCATGCTTCGCTCATTTGTTAACTGCCTGAAAATTTGAACTTGAGGCCTCAGGAACAAACACATTGACAGACTACATCTCATGGCACATCTAACACATAGCATTGTTATTTAAAATGGCTGTTTTGTAACTTCCTGATTAAAAGTCACAGTGCAGAGGGACACTTGCACAAGAGTTCAGATTCAAACTTATTGTGTGGATTATGTTTGTTGGACTGTATACAGCAGTTATAAATATAGGCAAGACCTAAATCTGTAAAAAATTCAGTTATGAAGGGAGAATTGGGTAGTTGGAGGTTTCAGACATAAGAAAATGATTATCCTTTAATCTATCTAAAGGTCCTTAAAATGAGAAACTAGCATACATTCAAGACATTTTCCTTCTGTAGTTTAATAAATCATATGTATGAGCAAGTAGTAGAGGACTTTGTTGTGGTAGAGCTACAAATATTTGGATATACCACGGGTTCCATTATTTTTCTTCAATAGAGAAATTTCATATGATAAAAGACTTATGTATCAGGATTAGTTTGCCCTGGTGGTTTTCAAAGTTAAGTGCACCAGCATCACCTGAAAGGTTTTTAAAAATAGATTCCTGGACTCTGTCCCCAGAATTTCCCACATAGTTAGGTTTAGGGTGATGCCCCCAAATTTGCATTTTTAATAAGTTTCTAGATGATGCTGATGCTGCTGGCTTGGGAACATGCTTTGAGTGTCATTGATCTACACAATGAATGTGAGCTCTGTCCCTTGACTTCAGCTCAAATATACCCTCAAACTAATTTTTAAAACTTTTGAAAAATTCTGTGGAAGGAGTGTGACCGGTTTGTTAGTGCCCAACCCTTTGATCAGTGCACAGGGCAGGCACGCTTAGCAGGCTAAGACAACGTCCACCACATTCTTTCTTTCATTAGGGGAGAATAGAGTTTTTAAAGAAACTATTTTTTCTTTAGTGTTACAGAATCATCTGCTTATTTTCTGCATGATAAGATAGTTTGAGATTGTCAAATTCAAGGGCTTGATCAAATGATTAGTGATAACTAGACTTTTGTGTTTGGCATTGTGATCTGGGAAACAAAGCACGGACAGATTACATTTGTGAAACATGTGATGCCCTGTATGGGTCTTAAAAATGAGGGGGAAAAATCCAGGAAAAATGGAATAATGCTACTTATTTGTTCTTAAAAGCTAGGCCTTATTTTATGATAGAGTAAAATTGTTTTTGTAAATTTGGACTAATCTCAAAATTTGAAAGAAATTGTATTTCTTTAAAAATTTGGCAATGTCCACTGAAGGTTTGTTTCTATATCTCTTGAAAATGCTGAAAGTAATAATTATTGATATTCATTCCACATTTTTGCATAGGTGGTTTGTACATGTTAATTATTTTGATCCTTACAACAATCCAACCAGGTATCATTATCCATAATTATCCAGTAATATTATCTATTACTATCCTTTACATAAATTGAGGCTTAAAGGGTTCTAGTAACTTCCCCATGGTTACACTTCCAAATCTGACCTGCTTCAGGCTGGGTTTTTTCCTACTTTTCCATACCTCTTTCACATGATTTCAAAAATGTTGTACCAGGTAGTTGCAACAAGGAACTGACTAAGGACATGAGAACAGTAAAGCAAAATAGTGATCCTTGAAGTTCTCAGAGATTTGTATTTCCTTGGAGATAGAGATAAACATTGGAATTGTTTTTGGAAAGCATAAAGCTAATTGTTGGGGAAAAAAGAATAACATAATTTATATATTTTGTTACTTTTGCCCAAATTTTTAAACCAAATTTTTGTTACCTTGCCCACATTTTGAGAGCAAAAAACTGCCAAGAACTGTGGGGAAGAAAAAAAAACACACTCTGAAAAAAAAGATATTTATGACTAAAATTTTACAACAGGATAAACTTATTTTTGCACTAAATCCTCAACTTCAAAGTAATCTGCTATGCTATTTCATTTCAGCTCATGCATCCAAGTTTGCATTTCTTCTTTTATAGTTTCTGACTTTAGGTCAGATAAAAGCATATATTATTTTTTTAAGACTGAGAAAACTCGATGGCATTTTCCCTGCAAAACTCAACCACAGGCTGACTGAGGGTGATGTCAACTCCCAATTAACCAGACAGGAATAATATTTACTGTTGTTAAACTTAAATGTGTGCAGACCATATCCTGTCCTTTAAATGACACACTCCAGTAGTTAATTCGTGCTGATGTATGAAAGACGTAGGAAAATAGCCATGTCACCTTCCATTTGCATGTGAGCATAAATGTATAAATCCATCTTGTATCTGCCTTAGTTTCTTTGCTAGGTGATTCTACTTACAGTCCTACAGTTTCTCGGTCCAACAGCATCAGGGTTCAGCTTTATTCCTCTTATTCTCTTCCATGCTATGTCCTATTTATCAGCATATTCTGTCAGCTTTAGATGAAAAATATATTTGAAATTTGACCATTTCTCATCACTTAGCTGCTTCTCTTTTGGCCCAAGCTACCATCAGGTCTCATTTGGGTCATTGCAATGACTCCTGACTGAATTCTTTGCCTCTGCCTTTGCCCCCTTGCAGTCAATTTCAACAAAGCAGTGGCTCCTCTTTCTCTCTTTGAGGTCCTCTCTATGCTCCAGCTACACCGGCCTCCCTGATCTCCATGCAACCCTTTCCCTCACCTTCTTCAGGTTGTTGCTCAAATGCTGACTTCTTTTCTATAAAGTTTTCCTTGACCACCTTATTTAAAACTGACCCCTACCTGTCTCCCTGATACTCCTTTTTCTACTTTATTTTCATTACTCTGGTCATCATTTTATATACTTGACCTATTCTAAGTATTTTTTAAAACATCCTTCTTCTTCCTCTGGAACATAGGCTTCATGAAGACAGGGATTTTTTGTTTGTTTATGTTCATTGTTGTATCCAAAGTGCCTAGGATTGTGCTGGACATATAGTAGGCTCTCAACAAATGCCTGCTAAATTGAATGCCTTTCAGACAAGAGTTACTTCCCACTGCAATTAAGACACCTGAAGTGAATATTTATTTTGGAATAAAGCCAGAGATTAAAATAAGCTTCCTCCCATCTCCCCTGGACTAGCAAGGAAATTGACTGAATATGATATGATGTGGTGTGGGAAGGTCCAGTGTGGTATTCCAGAGCAGGACAACAAACACTCAGTAACACTTGTGGGAGAAATTATACTAGTCCATCTGCACCCTATCGTCCCATCTCTGCAATGCATTTATGAGTTGGATGGTTAGGTTAATGGCTTTAATCAGATCATGAAAGACAATAAGTTTAAAATTTAAATGGATTTAGCCATATCTCTGTCTTTGGAGAGCTATTTTTGTACTAAGCAATCAACTGGTCACTGATGCCATTGATTTAAAGGTGGTATTAAACACTGGGCATCTGATTTAGATCTAGAGAAACTGAGAAGAAACCATCGCTGACAATGCAATAGCATGTGAGTAAGATGTAGGTAAAACTGTGATTTCCCTAAGCAGAAGTCTGTATGCTAGTTTCATGGGTACATCTGTGCTGTGCATGCTACCCACCACAAGGTCCTGAGCTGCCAGCTGTGGCCCATGACTGCTAAGTGCCAGCCTTCTTGATCCTGTTGTAAATTGTCACAATCACCTAATAGGACCTTTTCTCTTTTAAAAGAGGCATGAGTTTTTGTGCTTCATAACTCCTAACAGACATGCCAAAAAGTTTAATAAATTATGCTGAATCAGAAGCAACATGGACTGCCAATTCACACATGTCAAAGGTTTCTTAGCAGTACTCAAAGTTTGCTTTGACTACCAAAGTCTATGATGGCGTGAGTTTCCAGCATGTCTGGAATGAAAGATCTGGCAGAAAGTTATTTGTTTTCTTTTCCTTGACAAATTTCTCCCCTACATTTTCCTGACTCTCCCAATGCTCATTATGCCATGCCTCATCATGTTTAGGCCAAGCAACATCCCACATGCTGAAAAAAAATACAACAATTTTAAGAAAAGTAGAGGTATCTATGTAGAGCTTGTCCTGAAAACTCAAATAAATAGCTCCTAGGTACACAGTTTGTTATGGTCATGGGTGCTACCACTGAAGACTTCTGCAGTGCTCACTCTACTGGGCTATTAATCTAGTAATGGAGTCAGGCATTAAATCAAATTGGTGTGATATTGATGGAAAGCCAAGAGCTAGAACTGTGGAATAAGAGAAGAAAAGGTTAGGAAGAGTCATGCATGTATGCCTAAGGAAGAATGACAAAACCAATAGGAATTCTTTTATAGAAACATTAATATAAATGAGTTTTTGATTACTTGCCCTTGTTAAGTGTACTGTGTATTGGTCCACCTGTCCTCTGGCTCCATTATCCACCTTTTCTGCACTGCTCTGCACTTGTGTTCTCTTGTTAAGACCCTGCCTGATATAGTAGTTGGTACCAAGAGTAGCCTTATGAAACAGACATTCTGGAGAAGATTCTGAAACTGTGGTGACTCACATGTTTTATACACACATGAGTAAACTCCTTGCTAGATAGAAATTGCACCCTGTTAATGGGTGACAGGTAGCAGTGCCATGATTTCTAAAGTTATCATTGGTGATGGTGTTAGGTGACAGAGAGCAAGGTTTTGAGTGATCACATACAGGTGGCATCTGATTGCTCTGCAATAATGGTGGTTACAAAGGTTATAGACAGTTTTTCAACTGTGTCTGACTATGTTAGAGAGCTTATTAAAAGAAAACAGTAAGTTTAGGGCCTTGAACTGAAAACTGAAATCAGGAATCAAAAACAAACCTTTTATAACGTCATAAATATGGGTATGTATGAGCTCAGCCACATCACATCAACAACGCTGATCTGGCTATGACCATTGCTGTAGCACAGAGGCCAACGATGAGCCCCTGATACAATATGATTCCTGGGAAAAATAGCCGACCACCTGGAGAAGGCAGAGATGTGTCCACATGGAACAGAGATGTATTCTAAACTCAAATTTGCCTTCCACGCTTGCTGTGCTTTTGCCCAGATCACTATTCCTGGATGATATTGTGCCTTATTCACTGTCATCATATCCTTCTTAATAGGGCTTTTATCCCAGGAACTTATTTTACAGCAAAAGGAATGACAATGTGATAATACTCATGGAACACACTGGTCTTAGGACAAACTGTGTCACCCAAAAGCAAACCAAAGTGGAGAGGAATGGTGGCAGTAAAAGCGATCTGCCTGAGGTGCAAGGAATAAGGGGATGAATTGCCTGCTGAGAATTAGAACCAACTAAAAGCCCGTTGCTTTTCATAAACACTAGGTACCTGCAATCCTAAACAACATCAGTGAAAAGAGTCTGTCCTTAAAGGTTACTCCTTCCTCTTTCCCTTCTTGGTTCTCCATTGAGCACTAATTAAGATAATTCTTCACCAAAAATAACATGCTACTGTCTGGGCTATGGGGTTTCAAAAAAAAGTTTTTCTGTAGAGTCTTCTTCCTGTCATGAGATAGTCTCTTACATTCTTTTACATTATGAAGTAGAAAGCTTTACATCTGTACCTGATGATTGCACTTTGAAAGGAATCAATTGGAGGTGCAAGTGTATTATAAATAGGGTGGCAGCATTATTCCTGGAATTGGATTCAAATCATTTAGTAAGAGAGTGAGAACAACTCCAGGTTAAAATGTTGGAAGCTATTGTTGAGTAAGAACCAATCCAAGAATGAGAGAGGTAAATATGAAATTATAAGATTAAAAATAGAGAATCATTTTTTAAATTTGTGTCCTTCATTTTGTCAGATAGGATGCAAAAACATTTATCTGTTCTGTTTAATACTGAGGACCTAACAGATTCTTCAGGTGTACCAGATATTACAAACAATTTTCAGAAAGTCATTGGCAAAGGATGGAAAGGGGAAGTAAAAGATAAGATTAGGTTAGAGGAGAGAAAAGAAAAGTCTAGCAGACCTGTGATATGCCAGAAACCATCTGGATTTCAAGGCTTATTTCATCTTTTCGGTGCTCCAGGCATGGTGCTTATGATCTTTGCAATGACTGCTGTAGTGAACACTCTTTGTCCTGCCCAGGTGCTTGCCTCTCCAATTCCTTTCACCAGCACTATACCCTGTACCCTCAGCTTCTATATTCTCTTTTGCTAAAGGCGGCCTTGCCTCCGCAGAGGACTGTCTTTGGATATATAAACTGTCTCACCAGTGAGGGAAGTACCTGAGAATATTCCTATCCACTGGCTGACAGCTGGTAACTGACTGATGGAAGGGTACAAAAGCCTGACTTCTTTGCCTCCACTAGTGGGGCAAACCTTGCTATGTGATTTATACTCTAGAACTCCCCACAGGATTAGGCTGAGATTGGGACTTTATCTGCAATTGCAGCCTTGCTTCTCTTCTTCCTCTTCCCAGGCTTGTCCTGACTTCCCCACTACTTCTTTCAAATCCTTATCATTTTCTTCTAGGAATCCTTCTGGAATAAACCACTAGTTCATGAATCTCCATTTCAGGTTTTGCTTCTAGGAAACCTGACCCAAGACAACTAATAAAAATATTAGATCACTAAAAACAAATTGGCATCAAAATAAGAAAACTACCACACTGAAATACATACGTTAAAATAAGTAAAATAAATAAAGCTACCAAATGAAAGAAATGTCTACAAAATTTGACAATATATCAAAGCATCAGGTGTAGCAGAATTTAGTCAATATAATTACATATACTATATTTAATCTATATGAATACATTTTAATACATTAACTGTGATTGGGAATGTCATCTTCAAAGGCAAGAAGGCCACAGCCCTATGTAATTTTAGGAGCTGGTGGAGAAGGGCAGTACCTTCTTACTGACATTACTAATAGGAGCTAGGCATGGTGGCTCACATCTGTAATCCCAGCTCTTTGGGAGGCCAAGGCAGGAGGATTGCTTGAGCTCAGGAGTTAGAGACTAGCTTGGGCAACATGGGGAGACCCTGTCTCTGATAAGGATAAAAACATTTGCCAAGTGTGGTGAAACATGCCTGTGGTCCCAGCTACTCAGGAGGCTGAGGTGGGAGGATTGCCTAAGCCTGAGAGGTCAACACTGCAGTGAGCCATGATCACACCACTGCACTCTAGCCTGATCAACAGAGAGAGACCCTGTCTCAAAACAACAACAAACAAAATAAATCTGATCAGGAAGCAGGGACCACCTGGGTTGGGAAGACCAGACATTGTCCTTGAAGAAAAGATTCTCTCTTTTCAAATGAGAGAGACCGCCTATGGCTTGTGGTTATCTGAAGTCTACTGAATAGGAAAAAAAAAAAAAAGACCTTTCAGTCTACAATTGCAGATCAAAGGCAAACAATAGATCTACAAATACTTCTTGAGAAGTATATAGAGTGTGTATAGAAGCATATACAGTCACACTAAAGTCTAATTGGTTATCCATCAACTTGGGTAGATAAACCAAGTCATACCCTTGCCATTTTTAATTGAGTTGAGACAAAGGCTGGCAGGCAGACTGGAGGGAATTGAATCCTTGAAAAAGAGGTGGTTGTAAGGAAATGGCACTTGCAGGGAGGTTGTGGGGCATCAGACAATCTCAAAACAATTATTCTTGAGCATGGTCTAGCTTTTCTTCAACCAAGTAACAGTATTTTGGAGACTGTCTCTAAGGAGAGTCAACATTACCTCTAAGATAGGTCAGTACAACGATAAAACTGTAGCCTTCTTCTGTTTCCTAATTTGACCCTTATTTTGTTAGATTAATGATGTTAGACTAGTTTTTTTTTTTTTTTTAATACTTTAAGTTCTAGGGTACATGTGCACAACATGCAGGTTTGTTACATATGTATACATGTGCCATGTTGGTGTGCTGCACCCATTAACTCGTCATTTACATTAGGTATATCTGCTAATGCTATCCCTCCCCCCTCCCCACAATAGGCCCCAGTGTGTTATGATCCCCTTCCTGTGTCCAAGTGATCTCATTGTTCAGTTTCCACCTATGAGTAAGAACATGCGGTGTTTGGTTTTCTGTTCTTGTGATAGTTTG
Organism: Piliocolobus tephrosceles; assembly: GCF_002776525.5. NCBI lineage: Eukaryota > Metazoa > Chordata > Mammalia > Primates > Cercopithecidae > Piliocolobus > Piliocolobus tephrosceles. The sequence continues at coordinate 11,819 of NW_022320634.1, forward strand.
CTGAGAATGATGGTTTCCAGCTGCATCCGTATCCCTACAAAGTACATGAACTCATCCTTTTTTATGGCCGCATATTATTCCATGGTGTATATGTGCCACATTTTCTTAATCCAGTCTGTTGATGATGGACATTTGGGTTGATTCTAAGTCTTTGCTATTGTGAATAGTGCTGTAATAAACATACGTGTGCATGTGTCTTTATAGCAGCATGATTTATAATCCTTTGGGTATATCCCCAGTAATGGGATGGCTGGGTCAAA
>NW_022320635.1:0-8898 GCF_002776525.5 Piliocolobus tephrosceles
CAAACAGAAGAAAATCACATTTGGTTATCACCATGGGGTCCTCAATTTCTGCCTTAAGAGAAATCACAAGAGTTCTGAACACATTCCTTGTAGTTATTGTTCCTGAGTGTAGAGGCTCAGGGGAAGCCTCTGACTTCAAACCTCTCCATCCTCTACCTCTAGCCATCAAGTAATTCTGGCTCAGGGGCTTGGTACCATCCAACAGATGATGCTAGAAGCTGTGGAGGTAATAGCTGGCTGTGGCTCAACACTGCTTTTGATAGGGAATGAAGAACATGTGAAGCCCTAGGCCAGTCTGTGAACACTCTGTAATCCCAAAGATTTACCTCCTTGTGATGAATACAATCAAACATGCTCTAGGGCAGAGATGAAAAGCATCCCTGACTTTGTCAGGCCTTAAGGACACTGTTCAATAAATATTAACTGAATCAATGAATAAATACATATTGGACTGAACTGTATATATTTGTGCCGAGCAAACAGTAAAACCGCTGACTTGCTTCAAACCTTGGAATAATCCTTGGAAACCTTCTCCTTCGCTACCAATACCTTTGTGACATTAAAGTTCTCTTCACCAGGACTCTGCAGAAAGCTCACCTGAAAACATTGGCTCTGAATGTGGGAATGACTCCATTAAGCCACTCACAGTCTGCAGTCCCTATTTTGCAAATAGAATCCCAATTTACAGAATAAATTGTTATCACTTGGGCTGCAAAATTCACAAAATAAACTGTGATCATTATAAGAGTTAATAGAATAAAGTCAGAAATCATTGAGAGCATTGAGATATTATTTCTTTTCTTTTTTTTTTTTTTCTTTTTGAGATGGAGTCTTGCTGTGTTGCCCAGGCTGGAGTGCAGTGGTGCGATCTCAGTTCACTGCAACCTCTGCCTCCAGGTTCAAGTGATTCTCCTGCCTCAGCCTGCTGAGTAGCTGGGATTACAGACATGCACCACCGTGCCCGGCTATTTTTTGTATTTTTAGTAGAGACATGGTTTCACCATATTGGCCAGGCTGGTTTCAAACTCCTAACGTCAAGTGATCAGCCTGCCTCAGCCTCCCAAGTGTTGGGATTACAGGCGTGAGTCAGTGCGCCTGGCCCGGAGACATTATTTCTTTCCAATTCATGAGAAATACAGATACTCTTAGACCCTCTCCTCATACATCTATCAAAATAACTTGAAGATTTCTCTGTCAAAATATTGAACCCTTCTGCCAACCAAACTGGAGCTCTAATTTAGGAATAGTTTAATAGAAATGGACTTAACGTTGAGGTGGGAGAATTGCTGGAGCACAGGAGTTCGAGGCCAGCCTGGGCTACATAGTGAGACTCTCTCTACCAAAAACTTTAAAAATAATTAACTGGGTGTGGTGGCACATGCCTGTAAGTCTCAGCTACTCAGGCGGCTGAGGGAAGTCTCAGCTACTCAGGCGGCTGAGGTGGGAGGATCACTTGAGCTCAGAAGGTCCAGGCTGCAGTAAGCCATGATCATGCCCCTGCATCCTAGCCTGGGTTGACAGAATGAGACCCTGTCTCAAAAAAATTTTTTTCTTTTTTTTTTTTTTTTGAGACGGAGTCTCGCTCTGTCGCCCAGGCTGGAGTGCAGTGGCCATATCTCAGCTCACTGCTAGCTCCATCTCCTGGGTTTACGCCATTCTCCTGCCTCAGCCTCCCGAGTAGCTGGGACTACAGGCGCCCGCCACCTCGCCCGGCTAGTTTTTTTGTATTTTTTTAGTAGAGACAGGGTTTCACCATGTTAGCCAGCATGGTCTCGATCTCCTGACCTCGCGATCAGCCTGTCTCGGCCTCTCAAGTGCTGGGATTACAGGCTTAAGCCACCGCGCCCAGCCAAAAAAATTTTAATTAAAAAAATATATATATATACACACACACACAAATAATCCTGATATGATTATACAAATGTATTAAATTATCACATGTATACTGAAAATATGTACATATATGTGTCAACTAAAAGATTTTTTAATGTTTATAAATATATACACAGAAAGTATTTTTCTGTGTGTGTGTATATATATATACACAACTCCTCAAATTCCTGTGCTCCAGAAATTCTCCCACCTCAACATTAAGTCCATTTCTATTAAACTATTCCTAAATTAGAGCTCCAGTTTGGTTGGCAGAACGGTCCAATATTTTGACAGAGAAATCAAGTTATTTTGATATATGAGGAGAGGCTTTACTATATATAAAAATATATATTTATATATATTTATATAAATAAATACTACATATAAATATATATATACACACACACATATATACAGAAAAAGATACTGATTACATTTTCAAATGCCTGTCTTACCAGATAGGTATTCCAGAATTTCTGTTTCAGGTCCAAAAATATGTCATCCTTTTCCTGGAGAATGCTCATACCTATTTGCAAAACACCAAAAGAATTTTAAAACATTCAGTAGGGTACCGTATAACAGTGCAGGTTTCAGTTTTCCATTCCAAAATGCAAAGTAACCATCAGTATCATCCATCAATACGACCCTTCTGATCCAACAGTGAAAAGAGAACATAGTCAGGCATGGTGGCTCAAGCCTGTAATCCCAGCAGTTTGGGAGGCCAAGGCAGGCAGATTGCTTGAGTCCAGGAGTTTAGAGACCAGCCTGGGCAACAGGGCAAAACCCATCTCTACAAAAAATACAAATATTAGCCAGGTGTGGTGGCGTGCCTGTAGTCATAGCCACTCAGGAGGCTGAAGTGGGAGGATTGCTTGAGCCTGGGAGGTAGAGGCTGCAGTGAGCTGTGATCCTGACACTGCACTCCAGCCTGGGCAACACAGCAAGACCCTGTCTCAAAAAAAAAAAAAAAAAAGAAAAGAAAAAGAAAATAGAACATAATCTCCACTCTAAAACTAGATAAATTTTAAAGGAATGATAAATACGAAGTGAGAATAGCAGAGTATAAAAGTTATAGCAGAACAATTATTTTTTCAAAAACTATAGCAATTCACAAAAAGAATCAAGTTACAATAGTGGGCCTATTGGTTACTTTTCTCTACCTTGCAAACATTTTGTGAAATGTCGAACATTTGAACATTTTGAATTTTTAATTTCTATCTTTTAAAAAAAAGCTAGTGGACTGGTTGTGGTGCCTCACGCCTGTAATCTCAGCACTTTGGGAGGCTGAGGCGGGTGGATCACCTGAGGTTGGGAGTTTGAGACCAGCCTGACCAACATGGAGAAACTCCCTCTCTTCTAAAACTACAAAATTAGCCCCACGTGGTGGTGCATGCCTGTAATTCCAGCTTCTCAGGAGGCTGAGGCAGAAGGATCACTTGAACCCAGGATTTGGAGGTTGCGGTCAGCTGAGATCACACCACTGCGTTCCTGACTGGGTCACAGAGCAAGACTCCATCTCAAAAATATAAAAATAAGAAAAGGCTAGTGGACCCAAATACTCTGGCAACTACAAATTTCCCATCGGTATTACCCTATTCAAAAATTGAAAGTGGAACACCAATTCAGCCTTCCTAAAAACACTTTGAAAACTTTGATCTTCAACCTCCCTGAAGAGAAATTCACGGCCTGGGCAATATATCAAGACCTTGTCTCCACAAAACAATTTAAAAACCAGCCAGGTATAGGGGTGCACGCCTGTGGTCCCAATTACTCCAGAGGCAGAAGTGGGAGGATTGCTTGAGCCTAGGAGGTCGAGGCTGCAATGAGGGGTGATCACATCACTGCACTTCAGCCTGAGGGAATAGAGTCAGACCCTGTCTCAGAAAAAGTAAAGGAAAAAAGAAAAATGAAATTCAGGTAGCAAGGCAAAGCTCTCCTATTTTAGAAAGGGTTGTAAAACTGAGAGTACTTTTTTTTTTTTTGAGACGAAGTCTTGCTCTGTCGCCCGGGCTGGAGTGCAGTGGCCGGATCTCAGCTCACTGCAAGCTCCGCCTCCCGGGTTCACGCCATTCTCCTGCCTCAGCCTCCCGAGTAGCTGGGACTATAGGCGCCCGCCACCTCGCCCGGCTAGTTTTTTGTATTTTTTAGTAGAGACGGGGTTTCACCGTGTTAGCCAGGATAGTCTCCATCTCCTGACCTCGTGATCCGCCCGTCTCAGCCTCCCAAAGTGCTGGGATTACAGGCTTGAGCCACCGCGCCCGGCCGAGAGTACTTTAAAAATTCTTTCCAATCCCCAGTTAGGAGGTAGGGGAAATAAGAGCCTTATTAGTTAATTACAGAAGATTCTTACATGACTCAGCAAAATATTGGTAATACTGTGTTCCACTTACCTAGCATTAATTAAATGCTAAGTACTTTATGCGCCTCATTTCATGTGTCCCTCCTTACAGTTCGCTAAGGTAGGTAGAGTTACAAATGAGGAAAAGAGCTTAGAGAGGTTAATAGCAGACGGAATTCAACCCAGGTGTCTGATTCCCAAGCCAGAGTTGTTAATCTGTTACAACTCTGGTTCCCCAAGGTGACCCCAGCAAAAAGATCATCTCATTGGTGCAATTTCCATGTAGAGAGCCTCATGCAAAACTCTAATCCATCCCCTTCCACTTGCCCCTTCATGGAAATTTGAGGTGACCAAAACTGAACCAGAAAAACTGAAAACCAGCTGGGCGAGGTGGCTCATGCCTCTAATCCCAGCACTTTGGGAGGTTGAGATGGGCAGATCACTTGAAGACAGGAGTTCAAGACCAGTGTGGCCAACATGGTGAATCCCCGTCTTCATTAAAAATGCAAAAGTTAGCCGGGCGTGGTGGTGTGCATCTTTAATCCCAGTCCCTCGGTAGGCTGAGGCAGGAGAATCGCTTGAACCTGGAGATGGAGGTTGCAGTGAGCTGAAATCGGGCCACTACACACTTCAGCCTGGGCGATAAAGCGAGACTCTGTCTCCAAAAAAGAAAAAGAAAAAGAAAAAGAGAACAATCTCACTAGTTGTTTCAGGATTAAATAGGATTCTGGTCCCCTACCCCTTCACCGGTGTACAAGGCTTCTGTAACAGGTGCTAGGAAGCTGTTTGCAAATCTAGTCTGGAAATCACACCCTGGGACCAGGCAAAGACCTTCTGATAAAACAGGAGGCCCTAGCTCTCAGGCTGTCTGTCCTCCTGACACACTGATCCCATCAGCCATGTAGTTGGCCACAATGGCAATAGGCAACCAGGTTGTTTGTGTTTCTGGTGGGGTCTGTAGGGAAAGGAAGTGAATCCAACTCTTCAAAATAAGGTTCAGGGGGCAGGGTAGCTCTCTTCAAGATGGTGGCTTGTCTGACCTCAACCTGGTTTAGAAAGCACCAACAGCCCTTAGGAGAAATTCCCTCCCATTTGGGATTGGGACCTTGTTCCCCAATCGCAAGGTCAGGCTTAAGACCCACAGAGATTTTCTCCCCAGTTACCCACCCCATCCCCTTCAAGGCTATAGAAATTGCAATGATGATAGAGGCCACAGGTCCCCTTCTGTAAGCAGACGGAAGATCTCCAAAGATCACAAGAATTTAACCAGCTTGAGCAATCAGCCTGTTTTACAGCCTCCTGCCCTCAACCTGTTCCTCCCCAACCCTGGGTGGAATGAGGTCAACCTGTTTGTTTAAACCAGCTCCGAAGTGACCCCAGGTTACTGATAGATGAACCCAAGTTAACTCTCCTCATTTCCATGCTAAAGTCTTCACCCTGGGAGAAGCTATAGCTTCACGACTATAACCTGTGTAACCCATGCAATCTATGTGCTAGCATCATGACTCACTGGGACTCCTACTCTGCATGCAATCACGCACCCTCTCCTTTCTCCATCACCCCATAAAACCCTCCTGTCTCCTTCTCGGGGGGACACACTACTTTGGAGAACACGCCCAGTGTCTTCCTTACTTGTGCCAAGTAAAACTCCCATTGACCAAAACCTGCCTCTTGATGGAGTCATCTGGGACTCCTTAGGGGAATGAACCCCGGTATTTTTCAGGTAACATTTCCATTGCTCTAATTGTAGGCAGTAGAGAAGGTTTCCACAGTCAAGCCCCCACCCCCCACACCCCAGGCCTGGGTTGGATTTTCTAAGGAGAGGGTTCCCTGAACCCTCACAAGTATATAGTCCTCCATGGCAAGGATCCAAGGTCCCTTGATGTCTTCTGTGGGACCCCCAGGGGAAAATCTTGTCACCAAAGCAGGACTAGGCCCCTGGGCATGAGTTTTCTGAAGATCCAGGCCCAACCTCAGATTCCACCTGCTCTGCCCCCCAGGGTCATGGGTCCCCTTGTATTTTGTTCCTGTGTTGGCCCCGGAGCCCCAGGCATGGATTTTCTGAAGAGCAGGTCGGTCCCTTCCCTGCCCCAGGACTGGTTCATGGTCATGCAGCTGCTATGGCCTTGAACTGGGATCTCCTTTATTTTCCCATGGACGCTTTTTCAGGGGAAAAGACCTCCCTAGCCCTGCCTACTCCAGCCTTAACCTACATCCAACCCCCGAGTCTCAGCCCCGACCCTAGTGCCCTAAATTCCTGACTCGGTGGACCTCTGGCTTCCCAATTTCCCGGCTCCCCAGCCAGTGCCCCCCGCAACTTCTCGCAATCAAACACCCCAGCCTCCAGCCTTTGCCCTGGCCTTCCAGGTCCCTGAAGCAGCCCCCGTCTCAGAGCCCCAGCTCCTGCCCGGGACCCCAGGCTCCTGCAGCGCCCTCCCTCCAGCCGCTTGATCCCGAGTCCCTGCCTCCAGTCCCCCAATAGCGGGTCCTACCCCCGAGGTCCCCTCCCGGCCCCTCACCGGCGTAGAAGACCGAGATCGCGATGGGCGCAGCGACCACCTGGTCGCAGAGCAACTTGGCCAGCACCGCGCGCGGCGCGCGGCCCGGGAGCGCGCGCTCCAGCAGGCCCAGCCACACGTAGTTGAAGTTGGCGTGGAAGGTCACCACCAACGTGGCCACGCTCCGCGTCTGGCGCCAGTCGGCCTCGCCGCCCTGCAGCCGCTGCTGCAGCGCGTCCCCGGCAGTGAAGAGCGAGCCGTAGAGCAGTACGTTGGTGGGCCACGGGTGGCGCCGGGCCGCGCGCGAGAATGCCGGCCACCAGCCCGCCATGTCCGCGCTGTGTGCGCCTGCGATCAGGAGCCGGCGTGGTCAGCAGCTTCCTGCACGGCGTCCGAGCCTCCTGGGCCTCCAGCAGCCCTGAGTTGGCGCCGCCCGCACCTGCACCTGCCCCCTCCAGATGCTCCTGAGCGATTGGGCGCCCGACCCGCACATTCAGCTCGCGCCGTCCAATCCGGAGGTCACGGGCCGTCGTTGGGGGTGAACGTTTGAAAGGTGCCGGTCCCACCCCCATGCATGGGTCTATTCACACAAAATACCCAGAACAGGCAAAGCCACAGAGGCAGAAGGCATGGGGTTATTTATTTACTTGTTTATTTTTATTTTTATTAGTTAATTAGATATTTTTGAGATGGAGTCTCGCTCTGTCGCCCAGGCTGGAGTGCAATGGCGCGATCTGAGCTCACTGCAACCTCCACCTCCGGGGTTCAAGGGATTCTTCTGCCTCAGCCTCCGGAGTAGCTGGGACTACACGCGTGCGCCATCACGCCCGACTAATTTTTGTATTTTTAGTGGAGACGGAGTTTCAACATGTTGGCCAGGCTGGTCTCGAGTGAACTGCCCGCCTTGGTCTCTCATATGGAGTTATTTTTTTGGAGTGATGAAAACATTTTGAAATTAGATAGGTGTGATGGTTCCATGGCTTTGTGAATATATTAAAAACCATTGAATTGCACACTTAAAAAAAAGGGGGGTGCATTTGGCCGGGCGCGGTGGCACATGCTTGTAATCCCAGCACTTTGGGAGAATTAGACAGGAGGATCCTTTGAGGGCAAGAGTTCCAGACTAGCCTGGACAACATAGGAAGACTCCATCTCTACAAAAAAGAAAAAAAAAAGAAAAAAAAAAAAAAAAAAAACGAAAGAAAGCGAAGAAAAAAGTATTGTCATTACTCAGGCTTGGTGGTGTGCACTGATAGTTGTCAGGCCTCTGAGCCCAAGCTAAGCCATCATATCCACAGTGACCTGCACGTATGCATCCAGATGGCCTGAAGCAACTGAAGATCCACAAAAGTGAAAATAGCCTTAACTGGTGACATTCCACCATTGTGATTCGTTTCTGCCCCACCCTAACTGATCAATGTAATCTCCCCCACCCTTAAGAAGGTTCCTTATAATCTCCCCCACCCTTCAGAATGTACTTTGTGAGATTCACCCCCTGCCCCCAAAACATTGCTCTTAACTCCACCGCCTATCCCAAAACCTGTAAGAACTAATGATAATCCCACCACCCTTTGCTGACTCTCTTTTTGGACTCAGCCCACCTGCATCCAGGTGAAATAAACAGCCATGTTGTTCACACAAAGCCTGTTTGGTGGTCTCTTCACATGGACACATGAGACAATAGTCTCAGCTACTGCTACTCGGGAGGCTGAGGTGGGAGGATCACTTGAGTCCAGGAATTCAAGGTTGCAGTGAGCCACGATAGGACCACTGCACTCCAGCCTGGAAAAAAAAAAGAGAGAGAGAGAGAGAGAGAGGGACAGAGAGAGAATAAATAAAATGGTGAATTTTATGGTATGTGAATTTATCTTAAACAATGAAGGGAGGGCCGGGCACAGTCGCTCACACCCATAATCCCAGTACTTTGGGAGGCCGAGGTGGGCAGATCACGAGGTCAGGAGATTGAGACCATCCTGGCTAACGCAGTGAAACCACGTCTCTACTAAAAATACAAAAAATTAGCCGAAAGTGGTGGCAGGCGCCTGTAGTCCCAGCTACGCGGGAGGCTGAGACAGGAGAATAGCCTGAACCCAAGAGGTGGAAGTTGCGTTGAACCGAGATCGCGCCACTACACTCCACCCTCGGTGACAGAGCGAGACTCCATCTCAAAAAAAAAAAAAAAAAAAAAAA
>NW_022320635.1:8998-13277 GCF_002776525.5 Piliocolobus tephrosceles
AAAAAAAAAAAAAAAAAAAAAAAAAAAAAAAAAAAAAAAAACGAAAAGAAATGCTAAGCAGAGTGTTCTGGTGTGTTCTGCCTGTCTTGGTAGTGGAAGGGAAGAAAATCAGTCTTTTTCTTCTCCCCCTTAAAACTATTTAAGAAGGGAACTGGGCACGGTGGCTCAAGCCTGTAATCCCAACACTTCGGGAGGTCAAGGTGGGAGGATCACTTGGGTCCAGGAATTCAAGACCAGCCTGGGCCACATAGTAAGACCTCATCTCTACAAAAAAATAAAATATTAGGGCCGGGCATGGTGGCTCACACCTGTAATCCCAGCATTTAGGGAGGCCAAGGTGGGTATATCACGAGGTCAGGAGATTGAGACCAGCCTGATGAACATGGTGAAACCCTGTCTCTACTAAAAAAAATTCAAAAAATTAGCCAGGCATGGTGGCGCTCACCTGTAGTATCCTAGCTACTTGGGAGGCTGAGGCAAGAGAATCGCCTAAACCCGGGAGGTGTAGGTTGCAGTGAGCTGAGATCATGCCACTGCACTCCAGTCTGGGTGACAGAGCAAGACTCCATCTCAAAAAAAAAAAAAAAAAAAATTAACGGCATGTGGTGGTGCATACCTGTGATCCCAGCTACTCAGGAGGCTGAGGTGGGAGAATTTTGAGCCAGTGAGTTCAAAGCTGCAGTGAGGCATGGTAGTGCCACTGCATGCCAGCCTAGGCAACAGAGTGAGATCCTGTCTCAAAAAAAAAAGGCCAGGCCCAGTGGCTCACGCCTGCATTCCCAGAACTTTGGGAAGCTGAGGCAGCTGTATCACCTGAGGTCAGGAGTTTAAGACCAGCCTGGCCAACATGGCAAAACCCTGTCTCTACTTAATATACAAAAATTATCCGGGCATAGTGATGCGCATCTGTAATCCCAGCTACTCAGGAGGCTGAGGCAGGAGAATTACTTGAACCAGGGAGATGGAGGTTGCAGTGAGCCAAAATGGTGCCACTGCACTCCAGCTTGGGGGACACAGTGAGACTCAAAATAAAGAAATAAAAATTATTTTTTTAAAAAAAAGGATCCCCTGGACATACAAAATAAGTAAGCCCCTGCAAATAAAGAACAATTCTATCATTTGGGTATCTTAAGATCGGTTCTACCACTTTATGGATCTTCAGAATCAATCTCTATTTTAGAGATACTAACATTGATTGATGCTACTATGTGCCAGGCACTGTCCTTCACACCTTCACATATATGATCTCATTTAATCCTCATTTAATTTTGGCAGGGAAAAGTTGAGCTCCTTACCCAAGATCGTATAACTAGGAAACAAAGACCGAAGCACATGCCTCACTCTTCTTGTTATTAGAAAAGATTTCCTCTGTAAACCTCAGGGACTTTACAAGCGAAATACTAGATTACTGTAATATGATTCTTCTGCCCTATTTATTTATTTATTTTTATTATACTTATAAGTTCTAGGGTACATATATACAACGTGCAGGTTTGTTACATATGTATACATGTAACATGTTGGTGTGCTGCACCCATTAATTCATCATTTACATTAGGATAACTCCTAATGCTATCCCTCCCCGCTCCCACATCACAATAGGCCCCGAGGTGTCATGTTCCCTGCCCTGTGTCCAAGTGATCTCATTGTTCAATTCCCACCTATGAGTGACAACGTGTGGTGTTTGGTTTTCTGTCCTTGGGATAGTTTGCTCAGAATGATGGTTTCCAGCTTTATCCATGTCCCTGCAAAGGACATGAACTCATCCTTTTTTATGACTGCATAGTGTTCCATGGTATATGTTTGCCACATTTTCTTAATCCAGTCTATCATTGATGGACATTTGGGTTCCAAGTCTTTGCTATTGTGAATAGTGCCGCAATAAACATACGTGTGCATGTGTCTTTATAGCGGTATGATTTATAATCTTTTGGGTATATACCCGGTAATGGGATGCCTGGGTCAAATGATATTTCTAGTTCTAGATCCTTGATGAATCGCCACACTGTCTTCCACAATGGTCGAACTAGTTTACAGTCCCACGAACAGTGTAAAAGTGTTCCTATTTCTCCACATCCTCTCCAGCACCTGTTGTTTCCTGACTTTTTAATGATTGCCATTCTAACTGGTGTGAGATGGTATCTCATTGTGGTTTTGATTTGCATTTCTCTGATGACCAGTGATGATGAGCATTTTTTCATGTGTCTGTTGGCTGCATAAATGTCTTCTTTTGAGAAGTGTCTGTTCATATCCTTTGTCCACTTTTTGATGGGGTTGTTTGATTTTTTCTTGTAAATTTGTTTAAGTTCTTTGTAGATTCTGGATATTAGCCATTTGTCAGATGGGTAGATTGTAAAAGTTTTCTCTGATTCTGTAGGTTGCCTGTTCACTCTGATGGTAGTTTATTTTCCTGTACAGAAGATCTTTAGTTTAATTAGATCCCATTTGTCAATTTTGGCTTTTGTTACCGTTATATTTGGTGCTTTAGTCATGAAGTCCTTGCCCATGCCTATGTCCTGAATGGTATTGCCTAGGTTTTCTTCTAGGGTTTTAATGGTTTTAGGTCTAACATTTAAGTCTCTAATCCATCTTGAAGTAATTTTTGTATAAGGTATAAGGAAGGGATCCAGTTTTAGCTTTCTACATATGGCTAGCCAGTTTTCCCAGCACCATTTATTAAATATGGAATCCTTTTCCCATTTCTTGTTTTCGTCAGGTTTGTCAAAGATCAGATGGTTGTAGATGTGTGGTATTATTTCTGAGGGCTCTGTTCTATTCCATTGGTCTATATCTCTGTTTTGGTACCACTACCATGCTGTTTTGGTTACTGTAGCCTTGTAATATAGTTTGAAGTCAGGTAGCATGATGCCTCCAGCTTTGTTCTTTTTGTTTAGGATTGTCTTGGTGATGCGGGCTCTTTTTTGTTTCCATGTGAACTTTAAATTAGTTTTTTCTGATTCTCATCAGGCCAATTTAATATTGCCTATTCATTATAACATAATGCTACTTGCACAACTGAGAAAACGCTGTTGCTTTACCTCCTCCAGCCCTGTAGCAGCCATGCATAAATCATAGAACTATAAATATACACTAATTACATAACCTACATAGGCAATCGATATTAAGAAAAATTTTTACTGCCCGATATTTGTGTGGTTGAAAATGTAGAGTCTAATTTTGATCCACAGTAACATCTAGGTTAATGCTGATTCAGAAGGAAAACATTTGTTGTTGCCATGATTAGCGGCATTGAAACGCTGAATCACCATCTCAAATGTTACCACTATTAATATAATGAGCTACAAAGGAAGATCGAATTAGACCATCTTGGACCACCAGGTTTACAATTCCACCTGCAGATACATGCAAGAAGTATTGTCACGGTACTATGTCGTGTTATTCCATTGAGGTCATTATCAACTAAGCTTATAATTAATGCATGGTCATTTGGTCAATGTCACCAACGTAGCATACTAACAAAAACAAGGGATGCAAACTCAAATGCTTGTAAGGCAGAATGTAAGACGGTAGGAAGCAAAGTCTATAGGGAACTATATAATAGAGGCTGCAGATTCATGGCAGATTCTAAAGCACAGCGGTCCCCAACGTTTTTGGCACCAGGAACCGACTCTGTGGAAGACAATTTTTCCACAGGCAGCATGGGGTGGGATGCAGAAGGGTAATGGTCTTGGGATGAAACTGTTCCACCTCAAATCATCAGGAATTAGATTTGCATAAGGAATATGCAGCCTAGATTCCTCATTTGTGCAATTCACAACAAGGTTCATGCTCCTGTGAGAATCTAATGATACTGCTGATCTGACAGGAGGCAGAGCTCAGGCAGTAATGCAAGCAATGGTGAGTGGCCAGACATACAGATGAAGCTTCAGTCGTCCACCCACTATTCACCTCCTGCTCTGTGGCCCAGTTCCTAACAGGCCACTGACCAGTACAGGTCCATGGCCCAGGGGTTAGGGACCCGTGCTGCAGCACATTGCTCAATAGAGGACTGTAGCAGCCATGTGCCCAGAGCTTTCCTGTTTTGTTTGTTTTTGTTGTTTTTTTGAGATGCCAGAAACCCAGATTTTTTTTTTTTTTTTTTTTTTTTTGAGATGCCAGAAACCCAGATTTTTTTTTTTTTTTGAGACAAGGTCAAGCTGTCTGCCCATCTCAGCCTCCCAAAGTGCTGGGATTGCAGGAGTGCACCACCACATCTGGCCTGAAACCCAGATTTTATTTATTTATTTATTTATTTATTTATTTATTTATTTATTTATTT
>NW_022320636.1:0-4279 GCF_002776525.5 Piliocolobus tephrosceles
AAATAAATAAATAAATAAATAAATAAATAAATAAATAAATAAATAAAATCTGGGTTTCAGGCCAGATGTGGTGGTGCACTCCTGCAATCCCAGCACTTTGGGAGGCTGAGATGGGCAGACAGCTTGACCTTGTCTCAAAAAAAAAAAAAAATCTGGGTTTCTGGCATCTCAAAAAAAAAAAAAAAAAAAAAAAAATCTGGGTTTCTGGCATCTCAAAAAAACAACAAAAACAAACAAAACAGGAAAGCTCTGGGCACATGGCTGCTACAGTCCTCTATTGAGCAATGTGCTGCAGCACGGGTCCCTAACCCCTGGGCCATGGACCTGTACTGGTCAGTGGCCTGTTAGGAACTGGGCCACAGAGCAGGAGGTGAATAGTGGGTGGACGACTGAAGCTTCATCTGTATGTCTGGCCACTCACCATTGCTTGCATTACTGCCTGAGCTCTGCCTCCTGTCAGATCAGCAGTATCATTAGATTCTCACAGGAGCATGAACCTTGTTGTGAATTGCACAAATGAGGAATCTAGGCTGCATATTCCTTATGCAAATCTAATTCCTGATGATTTGAGGTGGAACAGTTTCATCCCAAGACCATTACCCTTCTGCATCCCACCCCATGCTGCCTGTGGAAAAATTGTCTTCCACAGAGTCGGTTCCTGGTGCCAAAAACGTTGGGGACCGCTGTGCTTTAGAATCTGCCATGAATCTGCAGCCTCTATTATATAGTTCCCTATAGACTTTGCTTCCTACCGTCTTACATTCTGCCTTACAAGCATTTGAGTTTGCATCCCTTGTTTTTGTTAGTATGCTACGTTGGTGACATTGACCAAATGACCATGCATTAATTATAAGCTTAGTTGATAATGACCTCAATGGAATAACACGACATAGTACCGTGACAATACTTCTTGCATGTATCTGCAGGTGGAATTGTAAACCTGGTGGTCCAAGATGGTCTAATTCGATCTTCCTTTGTAGCTCATTATATTAATAGTGGTAACATTTGAGATGGTGATTCAGCGTTTCAATGCCGCTAATCATGGCAACAACAAATGTTTTCCTTCTGAATCAGCATTAACCTAGATGTTACTGTGGATCAAAATTAGACTCTACATTTTCAACCACACAAATATCGGGCAGTAAAAATTTTTCTTAATATCGATTGCCTATGTAGGTTATGTAATTAGTGTATATTTATAGTTCTATGATTTATGCATGGCTGCTACAGGGCTGGAGGAGGTAAAGCAACAGCGTTTTCTCAGTTGTGCAAGTAGCATTATGTTATAATGAATAGGCAATATTAAATTGGCCTGATGAGAATCAGAAAAAACTAATTTAAAGTTCACATGGAAACAAAAAAGAGCCCGCATCACCAAGACAATCCTAAACAAAAAGAACAAAGCTGGAGGCATCATGCTACCTGACTTCAAACTATATTACAAGGCTACAGTAACCAAAACAGCATGGTAGTGGTACCAAAACAGAGATATAGACCAATGGAATAGAACAGAGCCCTCAGAAATAATACCACACATCTACAACCATCTGATCTTTGACAAACCTGACGAAAACAAGAAATGGGAAAAGGATTCCATATTTAATAAATGGTGCTGGGAAAACTGGCTAGCCATATGTAGAAAGCTAAAACTGGATCCCTTCCTTATACCTTATACAAAAATTACTTCAAGATGGATTAGAGACTTAAATGTTAGACCTAAAACCATTAAAACCCTAGAAGAAAACCTAGGCAATACCATTCAGGACATAGGCATGGGCAAGGACTTCATGACTAAAGCACCAAATATAACGGTAACAAAAGCCAAAATTGACAAATGGGATCTAATTAAACTAAAGATCTTCTGTACAGGAAAATAAACTACCATCAGAGTGAACAGGCAACCTACAGAATCAGAGAAAACTTTTACAATCTACCCATCTGACAAATGGCTAATATCCAGAATCTACAAAGAACTTAAACAAATTTACAAGAAAAAATCAAACAACCCCATCAAAAAGTGGACAAAGGATATGAACAGACACTTCTCAAAAGAAGACATTTATGCAGCCAACAGACACATGAAAAAATGCTCATCATCACTGGTCATCAGAGAAATGCAAATCAAAACCACAATGAGATACCATCTCACACCAGTTAGAATGGCAATCATTAAAAAGTCAGGAAACAACAGGTGCTGGAGAGGATGTGGAGAAATAGGAACACTTTTACACTGTTCGTGGGACTGTAAACTAGTTCGACCATTGTGGAAGACAGTGTGGCGATTCATCAAGGATCTAGAACTAGAAATATCATTTGACCCAGGCATCCCATTACCGGGTATATACCCAAAAGATTATAAATCATACCGCTATAAAGACACATGCACACGTATGTTTATTGCGGCACTATTCACAATAGCAAAGACTTGGAACCCAAATGTCCATCAATGATAGACTGGATTAAGAAAATGTGGCAAACATATACCATGGAACACTATGCAGTCATAAAAAAGGATGAGTTCATGTCCTTTGCAGGGACATGGATAAAGCTGGAAACCATCATTCTGAGCAAACTATCCCAAGGACAGAAAACCAAACACCACACGTTGTCACTCATAGGTGGGAATTGAACAATGAGATCACTTGGACACAGGGCAGGGAACATGACACCTCGGGGCCTATTGTGATGTGGGAGCGGGGAGGGATAGCATTAGGAGTTATCCTAATGTAAATGATGAATTAATGGGTGCAGCACACCAACATGTTACATGTATACATATGTAACAAACCTGCACGTTGTATATATGTACCCTAGAACTTATAAGTATAATAAAAATAAATAAATAAATAGGGCAGAAGAATCATATTACAGTAATCTAGTATTTCGCTTGTAAAGTCCCTGAGGTTTACAGAGGAAATCTTTTCTAATAACAAGAAGAGTGAGGCATGTGCTTCGGTCTTTGTTTCCTAGTTATACGATCTTGGGTAAGGAGCTCAACTTTTCCCTGCCAAAATTAAATGAGGATTAAATGAGATCATATATGTGAAGGTGTGAAGGACAGTGCCTGGCACATAGTAGCATCAATCAATGTTAGTATCTCTAAAATAGAGATTGATTCTGAAGATCCATAAAGTGGTAGAACCGATCTTAAGATACCCAAATGATAGAATTGTTCTTTATTTGCAGGGGCTTACTTATTTTGTATGTCCAGGGGATCCTTTTTTTTAAAAAAATAATTTTTATTTCTTTATTTTGAGTCTCACTGTGTCCCCCAAGCTGGAGTGCAGTGGCACCATTTTGGCTCACTGCAACCTCCATCTCCCTGGTTCAAGTAATTCTCCTGCCTCAGCCTCCTGAGTAGCTGGGATTACAGATGCGCATCACTATGCCCGGATAATTTTTGTATATTAAGTAGAGACAGGGTTTTGCCATGTTGGCCAGGCTGGTCTTAAACTCCTGACCTCAGGTGATACAGCTGCCTCAGCTTCCCAAAGTTCTGGGAATGCAGGCGTGAGCCACTGGGCCTGGCCTTTTTTTTTTGAGACAGGATCTCACTCTGTTGCCTAGGCTGGCATGCAGTGGCACTACCATGCCTCACTGCAGCTTTGAACTCACTGGCTCAAAATTCTCCCACCTCAGCCTCCTGAGTAGCTGGGATCACAGGTATGCACCACCACATGCCGTTAATTTTTTTTTTTTTTTTTTTTGAGATGGAGTCTTGCTCTGTCACCCAGACTGGAGTGCAGTGGCATGATCTCAGCTCACTGCAACCTACACCTCCCGGGTTTAGGCGATTCTCTTGCCTCAGCCTCCCAAGTAGCTAGGATACTACAGGTGAGCGCCACCATGCCTGGCTAATTTTTTGAATTTTTTTTAGTAGAGACAGGGTTTCACCATGTTCATCAGGCTGGTCTCAATCTCCTGACCTCGTGATATACCCACCTTGGCCTCCCTAAATGCTGGGATTACAGGTGTGAGCCACCATGCCCGGCCCTAATATTTTATTTTTTTGTAGAGATGAGGTCTTACTATGTGGCCCAGGCTGGTCTTGAATTCCTGGACCCAAGTGATCCTCCCACCTTGACCTCCCGAAGTGTTGGGATTACAGGCTTGAGCCACCGTGCCCAGTTCCCTTCTTAAATAGTTTTAAGGGGGAGAAGAAAAAGACTGATTTTCTTCCCTTCCACTACCAAGACAGGCAGAACACACCAGAACACTCTGCTTAGCATTTCTTTTCGTTTTTTTTTTTTTTTTTTTTTTTTTTTTTTTTTTTTTTTTT
>NW_022320636.1:4379-13277 GCF_002776525.5 Piliocolobus tephrosceles
TTTTTTTTTTTTTTTTTTTTTTTGAGATGGAGTCTCGCTCTGTCACCGAGGGTGGAGTGTAGTGGCGCGATCTCGGTTCAACGCAACTTCCACCTCTTGGGTTCAGGCTATTCTCCTGTCTCAGCCTCCCGCGTAGCTGGGACTACAGGCGCCTGCCACCACTTTCGGCTAATTTTTTGTATTTTTAGTAGAGACGTGGTTTCACTGCGTTAGCCAGGATGGTCTCAATCTCCTGACCTCGTGATCTGCCCACCTCGGCCTCCCAAAGTACTGGGATTATGGGTGTGAGCGACTGTGCCCGGCCCTCCCTTCATTGTTTAAGATAAATTCACATACCATAAAATTCACCATTTTATTTATTCTCTCTCTGTCCCTCTCTCTCTCTCTCTCTCTCTTTTTTTTTTCCAGGCTGGAGTGCAGTGGTCCTATCGTGGCTCACTGCAACCTTGAATTCCTGGACTCAAGTGATCCTCCCACCTCAGCCTCCCGAGTAGCAGTAGCTGAGACTATTGTCTCATGTGTCCATGTGAAGAGACCACCAAACAGGCTTTGTGTGAACAACATGGCTGTTTATTTCACCTGGATGCAGGTGGGCTGAGTCCAAAAAGAGAGTCAGCAAAGGGTGGTGGGATTATCATTAGTTCTTACAGGTTTTGGGATAGGCGGTGGAGTTAAGAGCAATGTTTTGGGGGCAGGGGGTGAATCTCACAAAGTACATTCTGAAGGGTGGGGGAGATTATAAGGAACCTTCTTAAGGGTGGGGGAGATTACATTGATCAGTTAGGGTGGGGCAGAAACGAATCACAATGGTGGAATGTCACCAGTTAAGGCTATTTTCACTTTTGTGGATCTTCAGTTGCTTCAGGCCATCTGGATGCATACGTGCAGGTCACTGTGGATATGATGGCTTAGCTTGGGCTCAGAGGCCTGACAACTATCAGTGCACACCACCAAGCCTGAGTAATGACAATACTTTTTTCTTCGCTTTCTTTCGTTTTTTTTTTTTTTTTTTTTCTTTTTTTTTTCTTTTTTGTAGAGATGGAGTCTTCCTATGTTGTCCAGGCTAGTCTGGAACTCTTGCCCTCAAAGGATCCTCCTGTCTAATTCTCCCAAAGTGCTGGGATTACAAGCATGTGCCACCGCGCCCGGCCAAATGCACCCCCCTTTTTTTTAAGTGTGCAATTCAATGGTTTTTAATATATTCACAAAGCCATGGAACCATCACACCTATCTAATTTCAAAATGTTTTCATCACTCCAAAAAAATAACTCCATATGAGAGACCAAGGCGGGCAGTTCACTCGAGACCAGCCTGGCCAACATGTTGAAACTCCGTCTCCACTAAAAATACAAAAATTAGTCGGGCGTGATGGCGCACGCGTGTAGTCCCAGCTACTCCGGAGGCTGAGGCAGAAGAATCCCTTGAACCCCGGAGGTGGAGGTTGCAGTGAGCTCAGATCGCGCCATTGCACTCCAGCCTGGGCGACAGAGCGAGACTCCATCTCAAAAATATCTAATTAACTAATAAAAATAAAAATAAACAAGTAAATAAATAACCCCATGCCTTCTGCCTCTGTGGCTTTGCCTGTTCTGGGTATTTTGTGTGAATAGACCCATGCATGGGGGTGGGACCGGCACCTTTCAAACGTTCACCCCCAACGACGGCCCGTGACCTCCGGATTGGACGGCGCGAGCTGAATGTGCGGGTCGGGCGCCCAATCGCTCAGGAGCATCTGGAGGGGGCAGGTGCAGGTGCGGGCGGCGCCAACTCAGGGCTGCTGGAGGCCCAGGAGGCTCGGACGCCGTGCAGGAAGCTGCTGACCACGCCGGCTCCTGATCGCAGGCGCACACAGCGCGGACATGGCGGGCTGGTGGCCGGCATTCTCGCGCGCGGCCCGGCGCCACCCGTGGCCCACCAACGTACTGCTCTACGGCTCGCTCTTCACTGCCGGGGACGCGCTGCAGCAGCGGCTGCAGGGCGGCGAGGCCGACTGGCGCCAGACGCGGAGCGTGGCCACGTTGGTGGTGACCTTCCACGCCAACTTCAACTACGTGTGGCTGGGCCTGCTGGAGCGCGCGCTCCCGGGCCGCGCGCCGCGCGCGGTGCTGGCCAAGTTGCTCTGCGACCAGGTGGTCGCTGCGCCCATCGCGATCTCGGTCTTCTACGCCGGTGAGGGGCCGGGAGGGGACCTCGGGGGTAGGACCCGCTATTGGGGGACTGGAGGCAGGGACTCGGGATCAAGCGGCTGGAGGGAGGGCGCTGCAGGAGCCTGGGGTCCCGGGCAGGAGCTGGGGCTCTGAGACGGGGGCTGCTTCAGGGACCTGGAAGGCCAGGGCAAAGGCTGGAGGCTGGGGTGTTTGATTGCGAGAAGTTGCGGGGGGCACTGGCTGGGGAGCCGGGAAATTGGGAAGCCAGAGGTCCACCGAGTCAGGAATTTAGGGCACTAGGGTCGGGGCTGAGACTCGGGGGTTGGATGTAGGTTAAGGCTGGAGTAGGCAGGGCTAGGGAGGTCTTTTCCCCTGAAAAAGCGTCCATGGGAAAATAAAGGAGATCCCAGTTCAAGGCCATAGCAGCTGCATGACCATGAACCAGTCCTGGGGCAGGGAAGGGACCGACCTGCTCTTCAGAAAATCCATGCCTGGGGCTCCGGGGCCAACACAGGAACAAAATACAAGGGGACCCATGACCCTGGGGGGCAGAGCAGGTGGAATCTGAGGTTGGGCCTGGATCTTCAGAAAACTCATGCCCAGGGGCCTAGTCCTGCTTTGGTGACAAGATTTTCCCCTGGGGGTCCCACAGAAGACATCAAGGGACCTTGGATCCTTGCCATGGAGGACTATATACTTGTGAGGGTTCAGGGAACCCTCTCCTTAGAAAATCCAACCCAGGCCTGGGGTGTGGGGGGTGGGGGCTTGACTGTGGAAACCTTCTCTACTGCCTACAATTAGAGCAATGGAAATGTTACCTGAAAAATACCGGGGTTCATTCCCCTAAGGAGTCCCAGATGACTCCATCAAGAGGCAGGTTTTGGTCAATGGGAGTTTTACTTGGCACAAGTAAGGAAGACACTGGGCGTGTTCTCCAAAGTAGTGTGTCCCCCCGAGAAGGAGACAGGAGGGTTTTATGGGGTGATGGAGAAAGGAGAGGGTGCGTGATTGCATGCAGAGTAGGAGTCCCAGTGAGTCATGATGCTAGCACATAGATTGCATGGGTTACACAGGTTATAGTCGTGAAGCTATAGCTTCTCCCAGGGTGAAGACTTTAGCATGGAAATGAGGAGAGTTAACTTGGGTTCATCTATCAGTAACCTGGGGTCACTTCGGAGCTGGTTTAAACAAACAGGTTGACCTCATTCCACCCAGGGTTGGGGAGGAACAGGTTGAGGGCAGGAGGCTGTAAAACAGGCTGATTGCTCAAGCTGGTTAAATTCTTGTGATCTTTGGAGATCTTCCGTCTGCTTACAGAAGGGGACCTGTGGCCTCTATCATCATTGCAATTTCTATAGCCTTGAAGGGGATGGGGTGGGTAACTGGGGAGAAAATCTCTGTGGGTCTTAAGCCTGACCTTGCGATTGGGGAACAAGGTCCCAATCCCAAATGGGAGGGAATTTCTCCTAAGGGCTGTTGGTGCTTTCTAAACCAGGTTGAGGTCAGACAAGCCACCATCTTGAAGAGAGCTACCCTGCCCCCTGAACCTTATTTTGAAGAGTTGGATTCACTTCCTTTCCCTACAGACCCCACCAGAAACACAAACAACCTGGTTGCCTATTGCCATTGTGGCCAACTACATGGCTGATGGGATCAGTGTGTCAGGAGGACAGACAGCCTGAGAGCTAGGGCCTCCTGTTTTATCAGAAGGTCTTTGCCTGGTCCCAGGGTGTGATTTCCAGACTAGATTTGCAAACAGCTTCCTAGCACCTGTTACAGAAGCCTTGTACACCGGTGAAGGGGTAGGGGACCAGAATCCTATTTAATCCTGAAACAACTAGTGAGATTGTTCTCTTTTTCTTTTTCTTTTTCTTTTTTGGAGACAGAGTCTCGCTTTATCGCCCAGGCTGAAGTGTGTAGTGGCCCGATTTCAGCTCACTGCAACCTCCATCTCCAGGTTCAAGCGATTCTCCTGCCTCAGCCTACCGAGGGACTGGGATTAAAGATGCACACCACCACGCCCGGCTAACTTTTGCATTTTTAATGAAGACGGGGATTCACCATGTTGGCCACACTGGTCTTGAACTCCTGTCTTCAAGTGATCTGCCCATCTCAACCTCCCAAAGTGCTGGGATTAGAGGCATGAGCCACCTCGCCCAGCTGGTTTTCAGTTTTTCTGGTTCAGTTTTGGTCACCTCAAATTTCCATGAAGGGGCAAGTGGAAGGGGATGGATTAGAGTTTTGCATGAGGCTCTCTACATGGAAATTGCACCAATGAGATGATCTTTTTGCTGGGGTCACCTTGGGGAACCAGAGTTGTAACAGATTAACAACTCTGGCTTGGGAATCAGACACCTGGGTTGAATTCCGTCTGCTATTAACCTCTCTAAGCTCTTTTCCTCATTTGTAACTCTACCTACCTTAGCGAACTGTAAGGAGGGACACATGAAATGAGGCGCATAAAGTACTTAGCATTTAATTAATGCTAGGTAAGTGGAACACAGTATTACCAATATTTTGCTGAGTCATGTAAGAATCTTCTGTAATTAACTAATAAGGCTCTTATTTCCCCTACCTCCTAACTGGGGATTGGAAAGAATTTTTAAAGTACTCTCGGCCGGGCGCGGTGGCTCAAGCCTGTAATCCCAGCACTTTGGGAGGCTGAGACGGGCGGATCACGAGGTCAGGAGATGGAGACTATCCTGGCTAACACGGTGAAACCCCGTCTCTACTAAAAAATACAAAAAACTAGCCGGGCGAGGTGGCGGGCGCCTATAGTCCCAGCTACTCGGGAGGCTGAGGCAGGAGAATGGCGTGAACCCGGGAGGCGGAGCTTGCAGTGAGCTGAGATCCGGCCACTGCACTCCAGCCCGGGCGACAGAGCAAGACTTCGTCTCAAAAAAAAAAAAAGTACTCTCAGTTTTACAACCCTTTCTAAAATAGGAGAGCTTTGCCTTGCTACCTGAATTTCATTTTTCTTTTTTCCTTTACTTTTTCTGAGACAGGGTCTGACTCTATTCCCTCAGGCTGAAGTGCAGTGATGTGATCACCCCTCATTGCAGCCTCGACCTCCTAGGCTCAAGCAATCCTCCCACTTCTGCCTCTGGAGTAATTGGGACCACAGGCGTGCACCCCTATACCTGGCTGGTTTTTAAATTGTTTTGTGGAGACAAGGTCTTGATATATTGCCCAGGCCGTGAATTTCTCTTCAGGGAGGTTGAAGATCAAAGTTTTCAAAGTGTTTTTAGGAAGGCTGAATTGGTGTTCCACTTTCAATTTTTGAATAGGGTAATACCGATGGGAAATTTGTAGTTGCCAGAGTATTTGGGTCCACTAGCCTTTTCTTATTTTTATATTTTTGAGATGGAGTCTTGCTCTGTGACCCAGTCAGGAACGCAGTGGTGTGATCTCAGCTGACCGCAACCTCCAAATCCTGGGTTCAAGTGATCCTTCTGCCTCAGCCTCCTGAGAAGCTGGAATTACAGGCATGCACCACCACGTGGGGCTAATTTTGTAGTTTTAGAAGAGAGGGAGTTTCTCCATGTTGGTCAGGCTGGTCTCAAACTCCCAACCTCAGGTGATCCACCCGCCTCAGCCTCCCAAAGTGCTGAGATTACAGGCGTGAGGCACCACAACCAGTCCACTAGCTTTTTTTTAAAAGATAGAAATTAAAAATTCAAAATGTTCAAATGTTCGACATTTCACAAAATGTTTGCAAGGTAGAGAAAAGTAACCAATAGGCCCACTATTGTAACTTGATTCTTTTTGTGAATTGCTATAGTTTTTGAAAAAATAATTGTTCTGCTATAACTTTTATACTCTGCTATTCTCACTTCGTATTTATCATTCCTTTAAAATTTATCTAGTTTTAGAGTGGAGATTATGTTCTATTTTCTTTTTCTTTTCTTTTTTTTTTTTTTTTTTGAGACAGGGTCTTGCTGTGTTGCCCAGGCTGGAGTGCAGTGTCAGGATCACAGCTCACTGCAGCCTCTACCTCCCAGGCTCAAGCAATCCTCCCACTTCAGCCTCCTGAGTGGCTATGACTACAGGCACGCCACCACACCTGGCTAATATTTGTATTTTTTGTAGAGATGGGTTTTGCCCTGTTGCCCAGGCTGGTCTCTAAACTCCTGGACTCAAGCAATCTGCCTGCCTTGGCCTCCCAAACTGCTGGGATTACAGGCTTGAGCCACCATGCCTGACTATGTTCTCTTTTCACTGTTGGATCAGAAGGGTCGTATTGATGGATGATACTGATGGTTACTTTGCATTTTGGAATGGAAAACTGAAACCTGCACTGTTATACGGTACCCTACTGAATGTTTTAAAATTCTTTTGGTGTTTTGCAAATAGGTATGAGCATTCTCCAGGAAAAGGATGACATATTTTTGGACCTGAAACAGAAATTCTGGAATACCTATCTGGTAAGACAGGCATTTGAAAATGTAATCAGTATCTTTTTCTGTATATATGTGTGTGTGTATATATATATTTATATGTAGTATTTATTTATATAAATATATATAAATATATATTTTTATATATAGTAAAGCCTCTCCTCATATATCAAAATAACTTGATTTCTCTGTCAAAATATTGGACCGTTCTGCCAACCAAACTGGAGCTCTAATTTAGGAATAGTTTAATAGAAATGGACTTAATGTTGAGGTGGGAGAATTTCTGGAGTACAGGAATTTGAGGAGTTGTGTATATATATATACACACACACAGAAAAATACTTTCTGTGTATATATTTATAAACATTAAAAAATCTTTTAGTTGACACATATATGTACATATTTTCAGTATACATGTGATAATTTAATACATTTGTATAATCATATCAGGATTATTTGTGTGTGTGTGTATATATATATATTTTTTTAATTAAAATTTTTTTGGCTGGGCGCGGTGGCTTAAGCCTGTAATCCCAGCACTTGAGAGGCCGAGACAGGCTGATCGCGAGGTCAGGAGATCGAGACCATGCTGGCTAACATGGTGAAACCCTGTCTCTACTAAAAAAATACAAAAAAACTAGCCGGGCGAGGTGGCGGGCGCCTGTAGTCCCAGCTACTCGGGAGGCTGAGGCAGGAGAATGGCGTAAACCCAGGAGATGGAGCTAGCAGTGAGCTGAGATATGGCCACTGCACTCCAGCCTGGGCGACAGAGCGAGACTCCGTCTCAAAAAAAAAAAAAAAAGAAAAAAATTTTTTTGAGACAGGGTCTCATTCTGTCAACCCAGGCTAGGATGCAGGGGCATGATCATGGCTTACTGCAGCCTGGACCTTCTGAGCTCAAGTGATCCTCCCACCTCAGCCGCCTGAGTAGCTGAGACTTCCCTCAGCCGCCTGAGTAGCTGAGACTTACAGGCATGTGCCACCACACCCAGTTAATTATTTTTAAAGTTTTTGGTAGAGAGAGTCTCACTATGTAGCCCAGGCTGGCCTCGAACTCCTGTGCTCCAGCAATTCTCCCACCTCAACGTTAAGTCCATTTCTATTAAACTATTCCTAAATTAGAGCTCCAGTTTGGTTGGCAGAAGGGTTCAATATTTTGACAGAGAAATCTTCAAGTTATTTTGATAGATGTATGAGGAGAGGGTCTAAGAGTATCTGTATTTCTCATGAATTGGAAAGAAATAATGTCTCCGGGCCAGGCGCGCTGACTCACGCCTGTAATCCCAACACTTGGGAGGCTGAGGCAGGCTGATCACTTGACGTTAGGAGTTTGAAACCAGCCTGGCCAATATGGTGAAACCATGTCTCTACTAAAAATACAAAAAATAGCCGGGCACGGTGGTGCATGTCTGTAATCCCAGCTACTCAGCAGGCTGAGGCAGGAGAATCACTTGAACCTGGAGGCAGAGGTTGCAGTGAACTGAGATCGCACCACTGCACTCCAGCCTGGGCAACACAGCAAGACTCCATCTCAAAAAGAAAAAAAAAAAAAAGAAAAGAAATAATATCTCAATGCTCTCAATGATTTCTGACTTTATTCTATTAACTCTTATAATGATCACAGTTTATTTTGTGAATTTTGCAGCCCAAGTGATAACAATTTATTCTGTAAATTGGGATTCTATTTGCAAAATAGGGACTGCAGACTGTGAGTGGCTTAATGGAGTCATTCCCACATTCAGAGCCAATGTTTTCAGGTGAGCTTTCTGCAGAGTCCTGGTGAAGAGAACTTTAATGTCACAAAGGTATTGGTAGCGAAGGAGAAGGTTTCCAAGGATTATTCCAAGGTTTGAAGCAAGTCAGCGGTTTTACTGTTTGCTCGGCACAAATATATACAGTTCAGTCCAATATGTATTTATTCATTGATTCAGTTAATATTTATTGAACAGTGTCCTTAAGGCCTGACAAAGTCAGGGATGCTTTTCATCTCTGCCCTAGAGCATGTTTGATTGTATTCATCACAAGGAGGTAAATCTTTGGGATTACAGAGTGTTCACAGACTGGCCTAGGGCTTCACATGTTCTTCATTCCCTATCAAAAGCAGTGTTGAGCCACAGCCAGCTATTACCTCCACAGCTTCTAGCATCATCTGTTGGATGGTACCAAGCCCCTGAGCCAGAATTACTTGATGGCTAGAGGTAGAGGATGGAGAGGTTTGAAGTCAGAGGCTTCCCCTGAGCCTCTACACTCAGGAACAATAACTACAAGGAATGTGTTCAGAACTCTTGTGATTTCTCTTAAGGCAGAAATTGAGGACCCCATGGTGATAACCAAATGTGATTTTCTTCTGTTTG
>NW_022320637.1:0-2141 GCF_002776525.5 Piliocolobus tephrosceles
TTTATTTATTTATTTATTTATTTATTTATTTATTTATTTATTTATTTTTGAGATGGAGTCTTGCTCTGTTGCTCAGGCTTGAGTGCAGTGGCATGATCTTGGCTCACTGCAACCTCCATTCCCCGGTTCAAGTGATTCTCCTACCTCAGCCTCCCGAGTAGCTGGGATTACAGGCACATGCCACCAAGCCTGGCTGATTTTTGTATTTTTAGTAGAGACAGAGTTTCACCATGTTGGCCAGGCTGGTCTCGAACTCCTGACCTCAGGTGATCCACCCACCTCAGCCTCCCAAAGTGCTGGGATTACAGGCATGCACCACCACACCCAGCCTGAAACCCAGATTTTTAATATGAAAGTCTTCAAACCTTGGAGGTGTCATAAAAAGCACGCTGTGGACCACTAGTTTGCAACTGCCAATCTAAAATATCATAGACATATCATCACTTTAGCCATGAAAAAAAAAAGTATGTGAAGCATAAAATGGAAGCAGCCATGCCTGATTTATTGTTGAATACTTTTTCCGTAGACCGAGAGCTTCCCTTTCATTAGCATCTGAAACTATCTTCAGAATGACATTGGTTTTCATAAAAGTGTTGATCCTCACACCTCTTTATAGGCTTGCACCTGGCACAGCAGAGTGAAACACGTTAAATAGCATTTGTTCCTTGAGTATATATGGAAAAAGGTGAAGTACTCATACGTGTTCAGCTAATATATCGTAGCAGGACAAGTGGCAGACAAAACTCCTCAGACACTGAGTTAAAGAAGGAAGGGGTTTATTCGGCCAGGGGTATCAGCAAGACTTCTGTCTCAAGAGCCAAGTGACCCGAGTGAGCAATTCCTGTCCTTTTTAAGGGCTCACAACTCTAAGGGGGTGCATGTGAGAGGGTCATGATTGATTGAGCAAGCAGCGGGTACGTGACTGGGGGCTGCATGCACTGGTAATTAGATCGGAACAAAACAAGATAGGGATTTTCACAGTGCATTTCTGTACAACGTCTGTAATCTATAGATAACAGAACCAGTTAGGTCAGGGGTCCGTCTTTAACTACCAGGCCCGGGGTTCGGCGCCAGGCTGTCTGCCTATGGATTTCATTTCTGACTTTTAGTTTTTACTTCTTTTTTCTTTGGAGGCAGAAATTGGGCATAAGATGATATCAGGGGTGGTATCCTCCCTTAATATGATCTCAGGAGTCTCCAATTCTTGAATTACCAGGGAGTATTTTTACCATTTTCCCCCAGTGAAAGGGCTATTTTAAGAGACTTACCCTCCAAAATGATGTATTAAGTCATATTACTTTTTTTCTTTTTCTTTTCTTTTTTTTTTTTTTTTGAGACAGCGTCTTGCCCTGTTGCCCAGGCTGGAGTGCAGTGGCATGATTGTTACAGGAAAGGGGTCCCAATCCAGACCCCAAGAGATAGTTCTTGGATCTTGTGCAAGAAAGAATTTAGGGTAAGCCCACAGTGTGAAGTGAAAGCAAGTTTGTTGCGGTGGCTCAAGCCTGTAATCCCAGCACTTTGGGAGGCCGAGACGGGCGGATCACGAGGTCCGGAGATCGAGACCATCCTGGCTAACACAGTGAAACCCCGTCTCTACTAAAAAAATACAAAAAACTAGCCGGGCGAGGTGGCGGGCGCCTGTAGTCCCAGCTACTCGGAAGGCTGAGGCAGGAGAATGGAGTAAACCCGGGAGGCGGATCTTGCAGTGAGCTGAGATCGGGCCACTGTACTCCAGCCTGGGCGACAGAGCCAGACCCCGTCTCTCAAAAAAAAAAAAAAAAAAAAAAAAGAAAGTAAAGGAGGCCAGGTGCGGTGGCTTACACCTGTAATCCCAGCACTTTGGAAGGTCGAGACAGGCGGATCACGAGGTCAGGAAATCAAGACCATCCTGGCTAACACGGTGAAACCCTGTCTCTACTAAAAAGACAAAAAAATTAGCCAGGCGAGGTGGCGGGAGCCTGTAGTGCCAGCTACTCAGGAGGCTGAGGCAGGAGAATGGCGTGAACCCAGGAGGCAGAGCTTGCAGTGAGCCGAGATCGCATCACTGCACTGCAGCCTGGGCGACAGAGTGAGACTCTGTCTCAAAAAAAAAAGACAAAAAAAAAAAAAAAGAGGCCGGGCGCGGTGGCTCAAGCCTGTAA
>NW_022320637.1:2241-10418 GCF_002776525.5 Piliocolobus tephrosceles
AAAAAAAAAAAAAAAAAAAAAAAAAAAAAAAAAAAAAAAAAGAAAAGAAAAGAAAAAGAAAGTAAAGAAATAAAAGAATGGCTACTCCATAGATAGAGCAGCCGTGAGGGCTCCTGGTTACCCATTTTTATGGTTATTTCTTGATGATATGCTAAACAAGGGGTGGATTTTTCATGCCTCCTCTTTTAGACCATATAGGGTAACTTCCTGATATTGCCATGGCATTTGTAAACTGTCATGGTGCTGGTGGGAGTGTAGCAGTGAGGATGACGGGAGGTCACTCTTATCACTATTTTGGTTTTGGTGAGTTTTGGCCAGCTGCTTCACTGCAACCTGTTGTGACAGCAAGGTCTTTATGACTGGTATTTTGTGCGGACCTTCTATGTCATCCTGTGACTTAGGCTGCCTTAACCATAGGGGAATGCAGCCCAGTAATTTCAGCCTCATTTTACCCAACTCCTATTTAAGATGGAGTTGCTCTGGTTCACACGCCTCTGACACAATCACTGCTCACTGCAGCCTCCACCTAGAGATCCTCCTGCCTCAACCTCCCAAGGTGCTGGGACTACAGGTGCATGCCACCACAGTCAGCTAATTTTTGTATTTTTTGTAGAGATGCGGTTTTTCCATATTGCCCAGGCTGGTCTCAAACTCCTGGGCTCAAGCGATCCTTCCGTCTCAGCCTCCCAAAGTACTGGGATTACAGGCATGTGCCACCATGCCCAGCCTAATATTTACTTTTAATTAGACTAAGACAGGGTTACTACCTAAGTTGCTATGGGTCCAACTGAAAGCCTGTGCAGTCATATCATGGGTAAACATTTGCTTTATGCTGAAAATATGGTGGACCTAGCATTACAGCTTTTACAAATCTCCTAAGGTGTCTCGGTTGTATATTAGTTCATTTTCATAGTGCTATAAAGAAATACCCGAGACTGGGTAATTTATAAAGAAAAAGAGGTTTAATGTACTGAACAGTTACACGAGACTGGGGAGGCCTCAGAATCATGGTGGAAGGCAAAGGAGGAGCAAAGGTACGTCTTACATGGCAGCAGGCAAGAGGGCATGAGCAGGGAAACTGCCCTTTATAAAACCGTCAGATCTTGTGAGACTATTCACTATCATGAGAATAGTATGGGAAAAACCTGCCCCCACGATTCAATTACCTCCCACCGGGTCCCTCCAATGACACATGGGGATTATGGGAGCTACAATTCAAGATGAGATTTGGGTGGGGACACAGCCAAACCATATCAGGTAGCAACTACCTAGGGTCAGTTTTGCAGGTGGTAAAGCTATTTACCGAGACAATTGTAGGTAAAGAAAGGCAGATTTATTAAAGAAATTATGAAAATATGTTGCAAGGTTGCAATGGGCAGCACAGCAGAGAAGGGGCTATCTGCAAAGAAGCAAGGGCTGGAGGAAAGTTTTATAGGGTCATGCTGGAGGGTGCTACGTGTGGAATGAGGTAATTGTGCCCACAGATTGTTGGTGATTAGCTGTCTCTAACAATTGTTCATACAATAATTGTTCATTATTCTCCTCAACCTGGGACTCTCCCCGACCTGGGGACCCTTCCTCATTGTTGCTTACTTATCAGGACTTCACATAAGGGTCTGGAAACTTCATTCATTCATATCTTCAACACAAATTTTAGCCTGTTTTTTAAAAAATTTATTCAACAAATATTTAGTCCAAGCCACTATTACTTATTACTTTCTCTACTATTGTATGGACTTTTAACTATCTCTGACACCATTCTTCCACATTCTCCATTATTTATACCTATGGTAAAATTTGCCAGTTTGACCATGCAACTAATACTCATAGGGAATATATAGAGTCTAGAAGAAAATATACAGGTTCTTAGAGGCTGCCCTGCCAACACAACCATAATGCAGGAACAAGCATCACAACTATGCCAAATAAGCAATTCTATAATGTCCAAAATTTTACTTTAAAACTGGAATTTCCAAACTTACTTTCTGCATTAACCAGTTTAACTAGACAGTAATGAAATATCCCTCCTACTTTTTGCTGTGATAGTTTAGATGTAAACCAAAACTAAAATTCTAAGCCACCCACTCCAACTGAATAAACCCTTTCTGTTGGCCAAGGACATTCCAAAGTAAACTGAAAAAAACAGCTCAGGCCATGATGGGAAGGGGAGGTGTCAACATACCTCATTTATACCTTCCTCCCTCTGGAATCAAGACACAACTGACCAGCATTAACATTAAAACAGAGATCTTAAGCCAGGCACGGTGGCTCACGCCTGTAATCCCAGTACTTTGGGAGGCCAAGGCAGGATCACCTGAGGTTGGGAGTTCAAGACGAGCCTGGCCAACATGGCGAAGTCCCTGTCTCTACTAAAAATACAAAATTAGCCGGGCATTGTGGTGCACGTCCGTAATCCTAGCGAGGCATGAGAATCAGTTGAACCCAGGAAGCAGAGGTTGCAGTGAGCCAGGATCATGCCACTGCACTCCAGCTGGGCAACAGAATGACACTCCAACTCAAAAAAAAAAAAAAAACAGAGAGAGACCTTAAGACTGACAAAACAGACTCTTTGTAGCAATAAGATACCAAATTATAGCCTGACCCTAGTCAGGACAGATAATAAGCCCTGAAAGAATTCAAAGTATTTTATGCCAAAATATGTTATTTTAACATATTATGAAATGAAATGGTCCTGTAAAGTTATCTCTTTTGGGGAAAATCTACATTCTATAGAGGATCTCCTTCCCTTTCTGTGTCTTTCCCTCATCCAGGAGAGATTTAACTAAGCTTGGCACCTTTTAGGATCTGATAAGAGATATTTATCATCTATTCTCTGAAGTCGGCTACCTGGAGGCTTCATCAACATAACAAGAACCTTGGTTTCCACAACCCCCTTTATCTTAACTACAAACATTTCCTTCTGCAGACTTCAGACTACAGAGCTTAACCTTTTCAACCAATTGCCATCAGGAAATCTAAATCCACCTATGACCTAGTAGCTTTCCCCCACACCCAGCCCTGCTTACCTGCTGCTTCTAGTTATATCTTTGTGGGCCCAACCAGTGTACACCTTACATGTATTGATTGATGTCTCCCTGTAACTTCTGTACCCCAACATGTATAAAATCAAGCTGTCACTCAACCACCTTGGGCACATGTTCTCAGGACATCTTGACTGCCTCAGGCCTTGGTCACCCATATTTGGCTCAAAATAAACCTCTTAAAATATTTTACAGAGTTTAATTATTTTTCTTGACATAGAATACTGTCAGAGGCATTCAAACCAGAGCGACTCCATTTTGATTGAGGGCTAGGAAAATGAGGCTGGGACTTCCTGGGCTGCATTCCCAGAAAGGTAAGCAGTCCTAGCCTCTAGATGTTTACAGTTAAGGGAAAAAATTAATAATGTTTACTAAACAGACCCAGACTTGGGAGTGTCCAAATATCCCAATATCTGGAGACCAAAGGCATTCTAATTTTGCCTTAAAGATAATAAAATAATATCCAATTCTTGGCCGGTCACAGTGGCTCACGCCTGTAATCCCAGCATTTTGGGAGGCTGAGGTGGGCAGATCACGAGGTCAGGAGATCGAGACCATCCTGACTAACATGGTGAAATCCCATGTCTACTAAAAAGTAGAAAAAATTCGCTGGGTATGGTGGCACACGCCTGTAGTCCCAGCTACTCAGGAGGCTGAGGCAGGAGAATCGCTTGAACCCCTGAGGCAGAGGTTGCAGTGAGCCAAGATCACGCCATTGCACTGCAGCCTGGGCAACAGAGTGAGACTTCATCCCCCCAAAAAAATAAATAAATTCTCCTTGGTTCGGTCCTTTCCCCTTTTCTTCTCCCGGAGACCAGAGAGGATCCTCCACTACCGTCCTCTCTAAAGCAAGGCTGTCAAGTCCTTAAGTGCAGTAAGTGTAATAAGCCCTTCACTTTATTACAATTATTCTGCCCTCCCGGAATGTTCAAGTGGTCATGGCGTGGGCAGGGGGTGAGAGGAGAGAGCAGTGGGTTTGGTTGGGTTGTGGACAAAGAAAGAGGAAGGAAGAAATGGATGAATAAAGATGTAGTTAGAGAAGAATACACTTACAAAGCAGAAGAGAACTAGGAAAAGACAAGCTTTTACTTGATATATACCAAAAATGTGACTCAGTAATTACTGCCTTCTATTCACAAGGTTAGCTGCACTTCACAGATCTTCACGTGTTCCTAAACTTTCAACTCCAGTACGTACTTTATCTTTAAATTCCAGATTTCCCTTTTTATGTATCAGCTGTTGAAAGTATAAAAAGAAACTTTTTCAATCATTTTAATTGCATTAGCAGTGATTTAATTTTTTTAGATGCTAAACCTTATGGGTGAAAGTGGATTAAATGCAACCTCAAAATCTTCAGGCACAAAAACCCATTAACTTTTTAATACTCTCAGAAGATGAATCTAATTTCAAATGAAAGCTGCCTCCAGAATATACTGTTAAGCATATTCTAGATATAATTCATTTTGGCAAACATTCTGTAGAAATTCACGTAACATTTTACTGTACTAAAAGCAAATTGCCCATGTAACAAAAAATACCTTTTCATAGCTTCAGATGAATTTTAAAGGATGACTGATGGTCCTTGGAAGAGAAACAGTAAACAGATAAGGTTTATAGCAATGATGTATGAGTTAGAAATTGCAGTTCCAGATAATCTATTAAAGAGACTATCTGCACTTAATTTGGTCCACTGTAGTGAACACAGTTGATGTGAAGTCCCCATTTAATTTCAACCTGAAATACCAAAGTTAATTTTCTTTTTCTTTTTTTTTTTTTTAAGACAAAATCTTGCTCTGTTGCCTTAGCTGGAGTGCAGTGGCGTGATCTCGGCTCACTGCAACCTCCGCCTCCTGGGCTTGAGCGATTCACCTGCCTCAGCCTCTCAAGTAGCTGGAAGTACAGGTGCAAGCCACCACACCCAGCTAATTTTTGTATTTTTGGTAGAGATAGGGTTTCACCATGTTCCAGGTTGGTCTTGAACTCCCGAGCTCAAGTGATCCGCCCGTCTTGGCCTCCCAAAATGCTGGGATTACAGGCATGAGCCACCATGCCTGGCCAGAAAATTTTAAACATGCACAAACTCTCAAGTGGCCCAATTTCCTCTCACCAAACCAATCACAATACAGATAAAAGAGAATAACTTGTATTAGTTTTTGCACAAATAAACAAGACTGATAAATTGTGAATGATGCGTGATTTTTAATTACAAGTAAACTGGGCATATGCTTCTGCATTATTTAAAGCTAAAGGGTGCATTATTAAAAGCAAAGTTCTGGGATTACAATCGTGAACCACCGCACCCAGCCTTATTATAATTATTATTATTTAAATCTCTTTTGCTCTCTCTCTCAAGAGAGACCGCATCATATTCAGTTGCATCCATTTATTTATTCATCTTCTGCCTCCTGGGCTTGAGATGTTCCTGCCTCAGTCTCCCAAGTAGCTGGGACTACAGGCTTACACCACCATGCTTGGTTAATGTTTGTATGTTTTAGAGAGACAGGCTATTGCCATGTTGCCTAGGCTGGTCTCAAACTCCACCTGCCTTCGCCTCCCAAAGCACTGGGATTATAGACATGAGCCACCACGCCCAGCCCCAAGTACTTTTATACAAAATGCAAACACTATTCTTCCATCATAAAAGTGACACCACAGCTTCTGTAAAGGTTTGCCCGGTAGTACATACAATTACCTTGGGTACACTTTTTGATGTTTAAATGTATCTTATTATTATGAAACAGTTTTTTCCATTATATTAACTACTTTTACAACAACGCAAATAAGTTATTTTACAAACCATTTAGAAATTTATTTACTATGGTGCCAATAATGTAAAATATATTAATGCTTACTACATTCAGATAAATTATACACTTGGAAACTATGTATTTATGACTTATAGAAACTTAAATTATATGCTCAATTTTTAGGTATATAGTCTTAAATTAAGCTTAAATATAAATTCTCAAGATAAATTAACAGTTCGGGCTTCATAATTTGAAATCCGTGGAACATGACATTGGAGACAACAGAACTCTGGTGGAATTCTTAGGTGGAATTTGCTGAACCTTTTCTTTTGAGATGGAGTTTTGCTCTGTCGCCCAGGCTGGAGTGCAGAGGTGCGATCTCAGCTCACTGCAAGCTCCGTCTCCCGGGTTCATGCCATTCTCCTGCCTCAGCCTCCCAAGTAGCTGGGACTACAGGTGCCCGGCTAATTTTCTGTATTTTTAGTAGAGATGGGGTTTCACCATGTTAGCCATGATGGTCTCAATCTCCTGCCCTCGTGATTCACCCGCCTCAGCCTCCCAAAGTGAAACTCTTTTTTTTTTTTGAATAGAGATGAGATCTTGCAATATTGCCTAGGCTGGTCTCAAACTCCTTCCCTTAAGGGATCCTCCCACCTCAGCCTCCCAAAGTGCTGGGATTACAAGCGTGAATGACTATATCCAAGTGAAACTTCTTGAGATAGTTATGTAATTTTTAAATCTGATGGTGTAGAAGTTAGACGAACTGAATAAATATTAAATATTAGATCAAGTTTCTCGTTTACCTTAAAGTATAAAGATTTATGTTAAAGCACTGATTTTCACAAAATAACATCAGTGTGAAATTTGAAAAGAAGTCAAATATTTTATTTCATGTATCTGGGAAATGAGGTGCTTTAGTCAACTGAATCTGCCCAAAACTAAGAAGCATTCATTAAAAACTACTTATAGAAATTATAAAAACAGAAGATATCAATAGAAAACGTTCTATACAGAATACGACAATCATATACTACTCTTTTTTTGATCATAAGAAATGTACTTACTGAGCCAGGTGCGGTGGCTCACGCCTATAATCCCAGCACTTTGGGAGGCCAAGGCGAGTGGATCACTTAAAGCTAGAGTTTGAGACCAGCCTAGGCAACATGGCCAAACACCATCTCCACTAAAAAAACAAAACTGAGCCAGGCATGGTGGCACGCGCCTGTAATCCCAGCTACTCCGAAGGATGAGGCAGGAGGATCGTTTGAACCCAGGAGGCGGAGGTTGCAGTGAGCTGCAATCATGCCACTGCGCTCCAACCTGGGTGACAGAGCAAGACTCCACCTCAAAGAGAAAAAAAAAAAAAAAAAGTCGGTCGTGGTGGCTCAGACCTGTAATCCCAGCACTTTGGAAGGCCAAGGTGGGCGGATTATGAGGTCAGGAGATCGAGACCATCGTGGCCAACATGGTGAAACCTTCTCTCTACTAAAAATGCAAAAATTAGGTTGGACGCGGTGGCTCACGCCTGTAATCCCAACACTTTGGGAGGCCGAGGCGGGTGGATCACGAGGTCAGGAGATCAAGACCATCCTGGCTAACATGGTGAAGCTCCGTCTCTACTAAAAATACAACAAATTAGCTGGGCCTGGTGGTGGGTGCCTGTAATCCCAGCTACTAGGGAGGCTGAGGCAGGAGAATGGCGTGAATCCGGGAGCCTGAGCTTGCAGTGTGCCTAGATGGCGCCACTGCACTCCAGCCTGGGCGACAGAGCAAGACTCCATCTCAAAAACAAAAACAAAACAAAACAAGACAAAAATACAAAAATCAGCCGGGCATGGTGTAATGTGTCTGTAATCCCAGCTACTCAGGAGCCTAAGGCAGGAGAATTGCTTGAACCCGGAGGATGGAGGCTGCAGTGAGCTGAGATCGCACCACTGCACTCCAGCCTGGGAGACAGAGCGAGACTCCGTCCCGAAACAAAACAAAACAAAAGTACTTACTAAATTTTAGTATCAAAATAACAACAAATCATGTATGTTTTGGGGAAAGAAATCTTGTTATTAAATCTTCATTTCGGCCGGGCGTGGTGGCTCAAGCCTGTAATCCCAGCACTTTGGGAGGCCGAGACAGGCGGATCACGAGGTCAGGAGATCGAGACCATCCTGGCTAACACGGTGAAACCCCGTTTCTACTAAAAAACACACACAAAAAAAACTAGCTGGGCGAAGTAGCGGGCGCCTGTAGTCGAGCTACTCGGGAGGCTGAGGCAGGAGAATGGCGTAAACCCGGGAGGCGGAGCTTGCAGTGAGCTGAGATCCAGCCACTGCACTCCAGCCTGGGAAACAGAGCGAGACTCTGTCTCAAAAAAAAAAAAAAAAAAAAAAAAAAA
>NW_022320637.1:10518-11220 GCF_002776525.5 Piliocolobus tephrosceles
AAAAAAAAAAAAAAAAAAAAAAAAAAAATCTTCATTTCGACTGAGTTCTATGTAAATTAAAATTCACTATAAGAACTATTTTTTGGTATAAAAGTTCATCTGCCCAGAAGTGTTCAGGAGATAACCTGAGATTTTAGAATAGAAATGTAAACAATCAAAACCAAGTTTCCTGAAACTTGCATTAAAATATTAATAATTCTGAAATGCCATTTTGCCACTATTATTCATATTAACCAAAATATTAGAGAAGTAATATTTCAGACTAGAAGAGGAAAAAATGTCTGAATATAATTCAAAAATAATCATTGATAATTTTTTAAAAAGTGGGTCTACAAATAGCAGTAATTCCTCAAAATGAAATGCATAATTGGCACATCAAGTATTTTGTCTGTAGGCAATTCTGTGCATTTTAGGTCAAATATGTGGTCCCTTTAAGAGAGTCCTTGATGTCTCATTTCTCCGGGGACCCTTCTATGGCGCTGGTCCACTTTGTACGAAAAATGGTGAAAGCTGACTTCAATGTGCCGTCACCACTCTGCTGGGAAAAACAGATGAAGATGGCCCAGAGAAAACCATAGACTCCAGTGTAAGCTGTTCTCCATTGAACAGGAACAAGGCTGAAGTTGGTCAGCTGGAACAGAGAGAGAGAGTTCGTTAGGGCCACATGGAAACCAAAGCCCTGAGTTAATATTACTGAGTAGG
>NW_022320638.1:0-702 GCF_002776525.5 Piliocolobus tephrosceles
CCTACTCAGTAATATTAACTCAGGGCTTTGGTTTCCATGTGGCCCTAACGAACTCTCTCTCTCTGTTCCAGCTGACCAACTTCAGCCTTGTTCCTGTTCAATGGAGAACAGCTTACACTGGAGTCTATGGTTTTCTCTGGGCCATCTTCATCTGTTTTTCCCAGCAGAGTGGTGACGGCACATTGAAGTCAGCTTTCACCATTTTTCGTACAAAGTGGACCAGCGCCATAGAAGGGTCCCCGGAGAAATGAGACATCAAGGACTCTCTTAAAGGGACCACATATTTGACCTAAAATGCACAGAATTGCCTACAGACAAAATACTTGATGTGCCAATTATGCATTTCATTTTGAGGAATTACTGCTATTTGTAGACCCACTTTTTAAAAAATTATCAATGATTATTTTTGAATTATATTCAGACATTTTTTCCTCTTCTAGTCTGAAATATTACTTCTCTAATATTTTGGTTAATATGAATAATAGTGGCAAAATGGCATTTCAGAATTATTAATATTTTAATGCAAGTTTCAGGAAACTTGGTTTTGATTGTTTACATTTCTATTCTAAAATCTCAGGTTATCTCCTGAACACTTCTGGGCAGATGAACTTTTATACCAAAAAATAGTTCTTATAGTGAATTTTAATTTACATAGAACTCAGTCGAAATGAAGATTTTTTTTTTTTTTTTTTTTTTTTTTTT
>NW_022320638.1:802-8979 GCF_002776525.5 Piliocolobus tephrosceles
TTTTTTTTTTTTTTTTTTTTTTTTTTTGAGACAGAGTCTCGCTCTGTTTCCCAGGCTGGAGTGCAGTGGCTGGATCTCAGCTCACTGCAAGCTCCGCCTCCCGGGTTTACGCCATTCTCCTGCCTCAGCCTCCCGAGTAGCTCGACTACAGGCGCCCGCTACTTCGCCCAGCTAGTTTTTTTTGTGTGTGTTTTTTAGTAGAAACGGGGTTTCACCGTGTTAGCCAGGATGGTCTCGATCTCCTGACCTCGTGATCCGCCTGTCTCGGCCTCCCAAAGTGCTGGGATTACAGGCTTGAGCCACCACGCCCGGCCGAAATGAAGATTTAATAACAAGATTTCTTTCCCCAAAACATACATGATTTGTTGTTATTTTGATACTAAAATTTAGTAAGTACTTTTGTTTTGTTTTGTTTCGGGACGGAGTCTCGCTCTGTCTCCCAGGCTGGAGTGCAGTGGTGCGATCTCAGCTCACTGCAGCCTCCATCCTCCGGGTTCAAGCAATTCTCCTGCCTTAGGCTCCTGAGTAGCTGGGATTACAGACACATTACACCATGCCCGGCTGATTTTTGTATTTTTGTCTTGTTTTGTTTTGTTTTTGTTTTTGAGATGGAGTCTTGCTCTGTCGCCCAGGCTGGAGTGCAGTGGCGCCATCTAGGCACACTGCAAGCTCAGGCTCCCGGATTCACGCCATTCTCCTGCCTCAGCCTCCCTAGTAGCTGGGATTACAGGCACCCACCACCAGGCCCAGCTAATTTGTTGTATTTTTAGTAGAGACGGAGCTTCACCATGTTAGCCAGGATGGTCTTGATCTCCTGACCTCGTGATCCACCCGCCTCGGCCTCCCAAAGTGTTGGGATTACAGGCGTGAGCCACCGCGTCCAACCTAATTTTTGCATTTTTAGTAGAGAGAAGGTTTCACCATGTTGGCCACGATGGTCTCGATCTCCTGACCTCATAATCCGCCCACCTTGGCCTTCCAAAGTGCTGGGATTACAGGTCTGAGCCACCACGACCGACTTTTTTTTTTTTTTTTTCTCTTTGAGGTGGAGTCTTGCTCTGTCACCCAGGTTGGAGCGCAGTGGCATGATTGCAGCTCACTGCAACCTCCGCCTCCTGGGTTCAAACGATCCTCCTGCCTCATCCTTCGGAGTAGCTGGGATTACAGGCGCGTGCCACCATGCCTGGCTCAGTTTTGTTTTTTTAGTGGAGATGGTGTTTGGCCATGTTGCCTAGGCTGGTCTCAAACTCTAGCTTTAAGTGATCCACTCGCCTTGGCCTCCCAAAGTGCTGGGATTATAGGCGTGAGCCACCGCACCTGGCTCAGTAAGTACATTTCTTATGATCAAAAAAAGAGTAGTATATGATTGTCGTATTCTGTATAGAACGTTTTCTATTGATATCTTCTGTTTTTATAATTTCTATAAGTAGTTTTTAATGAATGCTTCTTAGTTTTGGGCAGATTCAGTTGACTAAAGCACCTCATTTCCCAGATACATGAAATAAAATATTTGACTTCTTTTCAAATTTCACACTGATGTTATTTTGTGAAAATCAGTGCTTTAACATAAATCTTTATACTTTAAGGTAAACGAGAAACTTGATCTAATATTTAATATTTATTCAGTTCGTCTAACTTCTACACCATCAGATTTAAAAATTACATAACTATCTCAAGAAGTTTCACTTGGATATAGTCATTCACGCTTGTAATCCCAGCACTTTGGGAGGCTGAGGTGGGAGGATCCCTTAAGGGAAGGAGTTTGAGACCAGCCTAGGCAATATTGCAAGATCTCATCTCTATTCAAAAAAAAAAAAGAGTTTCACTTTGGGAGGCTGAGGCGGGTGAATCACGAGGGCAGGAGATTGAGACCATCATGGCTAACATGGTGAAACCCCATCTCTACTAAAAATACAGAAAATTAGCCGGGCACCTGTAGTCCCAGCTACTTGGGAGGCTGAGGCAGGAGAATGGCATGAACCCGGGAGACGGAGCTTGCAGTGAGCTGAGATCGCACCTCTGCACTCCAGCCTGGGCGACAGAGCAAAACTCCATCTCAAAAGAAAAGGTTCAGCAAATTCCACCTAAGAATTCCACCAGAGTTCTGTTGTCTCCAATGTCATGTTCCACGGATTTCAAATTATGAAGCCCGAACTGTTAATTTATCTTGAGAATTTATATTTAAGCTTAATTTAAGACTATATACCTAAAAATTGAGCATATAATTTAAGTTTCTATAAGTCATAAATACATAGTTTCCAAGTGTATAATTTATCTGAATGTAGTAAGCATTAATATATTTTACATTATTGGCACCATAGTAAATAAATTTCTAAATGGTTTGTAAAATAACTTATTTGCGTTGTTGTAAAAGTAGTTAATATAATGGAAAAAACTGTTTCATAATAATAAGATACATTTAAACATCAAAAAGTGTACCCAAGGTAATTGTATGTACTACCGGGCAAACCTTTACAGAAGCTGTGGTGTCACTTTTATGATGGAAGAATAGTGTTTGCATTTTGTATAAAAGTACTTGGGGCTGGGCGTGGTGGCTCATGTCTATAATCCCAGTGCTTTGGGAGGCGAAGGCAGGTGGAGTTTGAGACCAGCCTAGGCAACATGGCAATAGCCTGTCTCTCTAAAACATACAAACATTAACCAAGCATGGTGGTGTAAGCCTGTAGTCCCAGCTACTTGGGAGACTGAGGCAGGAACATCTCAAGCCCAGGAGGCAGAAGATGAATAAATAAATGGATGCAACTGAATATGATGCGGTCTCTCTTGAGAGAGAGAGCAAAAGAGATTTAAATAATAATAATTATAATAAGGCTGGGTGCGGTGGTTCACGATTGTAATCCCAGAACTTTGCTTTTAATAATGCACCCTTTAGCTTTAAATAATGCAGAAGCATATGCCCAGTTTACTTGTAATTAAAAATCACGCATCATTCACAATTTATCAGTCTTGTTTATTTGTGCAAAAACTAATACAAGTTATTCTCTTTTATCTGTATTGTGATTGGTTTGGTGAGAGGAAATTGGGCCACTTGAGAGTTTGTGCATGTTTAAAATTTTCTGGCCAGGCATGGTGGCTCATGCCTGTAATCCCAGCATTTTGGGAGGCCAAGACGGGCGGATCACTTGAGCTCGGGAGTTCAAGACCAACCTGGAACATGGTGAAACCCTATCTCTACCAAAAATACAAAAATTAGCTGGGTGTGGTGGCTTGCACCTGTACTTCCAGCTACTTGAGAGGCTGAGGCAGGTGAATCGCTCAAGCCCAGGAGGCGGAGGTTGCAGTGAGCCGAGATCACGCCACTGCACTCCAGCTAAGGCAACAGAGCAAGATTTTGTCTTAAAAAAAAAAAAAAGAAAAAGAAAATTAACTTTGGTATTTCAGGTTGAAATTAAATGGGGACTTCACATCAACTGTGTTCACTACAGTGGACCAAATTAAGTGCAGATAGTCTCTTTAATAGATTATCTGGAACTGCAATTTCTAACTCATACATCATTGCTATAAACCTTATCTGTTTACTGTTTCTCTTCCAAGGACCATCAGTCATCCTTTAAAATTCATCTGAAGCTATGAAAAGGTATTTTTTGTTACATGGGCAATTTGCTTTTAGTACAGTAAAATGTTACGTGAATTTCTACAGAATGTTTGCCAAAATGAATTATATCTAGAATATGCTTAACAGTATATTCTGGAGGCAGCTTTCATTTGAAATTAGATTCATCTTCTGAGAGTATTAAAAAGTTAATGGGTTTTTGTGCCTGAAGATTTTGAGGTTGCATTTAATCCACTTTCACCCATAAGGTTTAGCATCTAAAAAAATTAAATCACTGCTAATGCAATTAAAATGATTGAAAAAGTTTCTTTTTATACTTTCAACAGCTGATACATAAAAAGGGAAATCTGGAATTTAAAGATAAAGTACGTACTGGAGTTGAAAGTTTAGGAACACGTGAAGATCTGTGAAGTGCAGCTAACCTTGTGAATAGAAGGCAGTAATTACTGAGTCACATTTTTGGTATATATCAAGTAAAAGCTTGTCTTTTCCTAGTTCTCTTCTGCTTTGTAAGTGTATTCTTCTCTAACTACATCTTTATTCATCCATTTCTTCCTTCCTCTTTCTTTGTCCACAACCCAACCAAACCCACTGCTCTCTCCTCTCACCCCCTGCCCACGCCATGACCACTTGAACATTCCGGGAGGGCAGAATAATTGTAATAAAGTGAAGGGCTTATTACACTTACTGCACTTAAGGACTTGACAGCCTTGCTTTAGAGAGGACGGTAGTGGAGGATCCTCTCTGGTCTCCGGGAGAAGAAAAGGGGAAAGGACCGAACCAAGGAGAATTTATTTATTTTTTTGGGGGGATGAAGTCTCACTCTGTTGCCCAGGCTGCAGTGCAATGGCGTGATCTTGGCTCACTGCAACCTCTGCCTCAGGGGTTCAAGCGATTCTCCTGCCTCAGCCTCCTGAGTAGCTGGGACTACAGGCGTGTGCCACCATACCCAGCGAATTTTTTCTACTTTTTAGTAGACATGGGATTTCACCATGTTAGTCAGGATGGTCTCGATCTCCTGACCTCGTGATCTGCCCACCTCAGCCTCCCAAAATGCTGGGATTACAGGCGTGAGCCACTGTGACCGGCCAAGAATTGGATATTATTTTATTATCTTTAAGGCAAAATTAGAATGCCTTTGGTCTCCAGATATTGGGATATTTGGACACTCCCAAGTCTGGGTCTGTTTAGTAAACATTATTAATTTTTTCCCTTAACTGTAAACATCTAGAGGCTAGGACTGCTTACCTTTCTGGGAATGCAGCCCAGGAAGTCCCAGCCTCATTTTCCTAGCCCTCAATCAAAATGGAGTCGCTCTGGTTTGAATGCCTCTGACAGTATTCTATGTCAAGAAAAATAATTAAACTCTGTAAAATATTTTAAGAGGTTTATTTTGAGCCAAATATGGGTGACCAAGGCCTGAGGCAGTCAAGATGTCCTGAGAACATGTGCCCAAGGTGGTTGAGTGACAGCTTGATTTTATACATGTTGGGGTACAGAAGTTACAGGGAGACATCAATCAATACATGTAAGGTGTACACTGGTTGGGCCCACAAAGATATAACTAGAAGCAGCAGGTAAGCAGGGCTGGGTGTGGGGGAAAGCTACTAGGTCATAGGTGGATTTAGATTTCCTGATGGCAATTGGTTGAAAAGGTTAAGCTCTGTAGTCTGAAGTCTGCAGAAGGAAATGTTTGTAGTTAAGATAAAGGGGGTTGTGGAAACCAAGGTTCTTGTTATGTTGATGAAGCCTCCAGGTAGCCGACTTCAGAGAATAGATGATAAATATCTCTTATCAGATCCTAAAAGGTGCCAAGCTTAGTTAAATCTCTCCTGGATGAGGGAAAGACACAGAAAGGGAAGGAGATCCTCTATAGAATGTAGATTTTCCCCAAAAGAGATAACTTTACAGGACCATTTCATTTCATAATATGTTAAAATAACATATTTTGGCATAAAATACTTTGAATTCTTTCAGGGC
The DNA here is from genome assembly GCF_002776525.5 of Piliocolobus tephrosceles. Taxonomy (NCBI): domain Eukaryota; kingdom Metazoa; phylum Chordata; class Mammalia; order Primates; family Cercopithecidae; genus Piliocolobus; species Piliocolobus tephrosceles. Next base: position 6,357 of record NW_022320638.1, read on the forward strand.
TTATTATCTGTCCTGACTAGGGTCAGGCTATAATTTGGTATCTTATTGCTACAAAGAGTCTGTTTTGTCAGTCTTAAGGTCTCTCTCTGTTTTTTTTTTTTTTTTGAGTTGGAGTGTCATTCTGTTGCCCAGCTGGAGTGCAGTGGCATGATCCTGGCTCACTGCAACCTCTGCTTCCTGGGTTCAACTGATTCTCATGCCTCGCTAGGATTACGGACGTGCACCACAATGCCCGGCTAATTTTGTATTTTTAGTAGAGACAGGGACTTCGCCATGTTGGCCAGGCTCGTCTTGAACTCCCAACCTCAGGTGATCCTGCCTTGGCCTCCCAAAGTACTGGGATTACAGGCGTGAGCCACCGTGCCTGGCTTAAGATCTCTGTTTTAATGTTAATGCTGGTCAGTTGTGTCTTGATTCCAGAGGGAGGAAGGTATAAATGAGGTATGTTGACACCTCCCCTTCCCATCATGGCCTGAGCTGTTTTTTTCAGTTTACTTTGGAATGTCCTTGGCCAACAGAAAGGGTTTATTCAGTTGGAGTGGGTGGCTTAGAATTTTAGTTTTGGTTTACATCTAAACTATCACAGCAAAAAGTAGGAGGGATATTTCATTACTGTCTAGTTAAACTGGTTAATGCAGAAAGTAAGTTTGGAAATTCCAGTTTTAAAGTAAAATTTTGGACATTATAGAATTGCTTATTTGGCATAGTTGTGATGCTTGTTCCTGCATTATGGTTGTGTTGGCAGGGCAGCCTCTAAGAACCTGTATATTTTCTTCTAGACTCTATATATTCCCTATGAGTATTAGTTGCATGGTCAAACTGGCAAATTTTACCATAGGTATAAATAATGGAGAATGTGGAAGAATGGTGTCAGAGATAGTTAAAAGTCCATACAATAGTAGAGAAAGTAATAAGTAATAGTGGCTTGGACTAAATATTTGTTGAATAAATTTTTTAAAAAACAGGCTAAAATTTGTGTTGAAGATATGAATGAATGAAGTTTCCAGACCCTTATGTGAAGTCCTGATAAGTAAGCAACAATGAGGAAGGGTCCCCAGGTCGGGGAGAGTCCCAGGTTGAGGAGAATAATGAACAATTATTGTATGAACAATTGTTAGAGACAGCTAATCACCAACAATCTGTGGGCACAATTACCTCATTCCACACGTAGCACCCTCCAGCATGACCCTATAAAACTTTCCTCCAGCCCTTGCTTCTTTGCAGATAGCCCCTTCTCTGCTGTGCTGCCCATTGCAACCTTGCAACATATTTTCATAATTTCTTTAATAAATCTGCCTTTCTTTACCTACAATTGTCTCGGTAAATAGCTTTACCACCTGCAAAACTGACCCTAGGTAGTTGCTACCTGATATGGTTTGGCTGTGTCCCCACCCAAATCTCATCTTGAATTGTAGCTCCCATAATCCCCATGTGTCATTGGAGGGACCCGGTGGGAGGTAATTGAATCGTGGGGGCAGGTTTTTCCCATACTATTCTCATGATAGTGAATAGTCTCACAAGATCTGACGGTTTTATAAAGGGCAGTTTCCCTGCTCATGCCCTCTTGCCTGCTGCCATGTAAGACGTACCTTTGCTCCTCCTTTGCCTTCCACCATGATTCTGAGGCCTCCCCAGTCTCGTGTAACTGTTCAGTACATTAAACCTCTTTTTCTTTATAAATTACCCAGTCTCGGGTATTTCTTTATAGCACTATGAAAATGAACTAATATACAACCGAGACACCTTAGGAGATTTGTAAAAGCTGTAATGCTAGGTCCACCATATTTTCAGCATAAAGCAAATGTTTACCCATGATATGACTGCACAGGCTTTCAGTTGGACCCATAGCAACTTAGGTAGTAACCCTGTCTTAGTCTAATTAAAAGTAAATATTAGGCTGGGCATGGTGGCACATGCCTGTAATCCCAGTACTTTGGGAGGCTGAGACGGAAGGATCGCTTGAGCCCAGGAGTTTGAGACCAGCCTGGGCAATATGGAAAAACCGCATCTCTACAAAAAATACAAAAATTAGCTGACTGTGGTGGCATGCACCTGTAGTCCCAGCACCTTGGGAGGTTGAGGCAGGAGGATCTCTAGGTGGAGGCTGCAGTGAGCAGTGATTGTGTCAGAGGCGTGTGAACCAGAGCAACTCCATCTTAAATAGGAGTTGGGTAAAATGAGGCTGAAATTACTGGGCTGCATTCCCCTATGGTTAAGGCAGCCTAAGTCACAGGATGACATAGAAGGTCCGCACAAAATACCAGTCATAAAGACCTTGCTGTCACAACAGGTTGCAGTGAAGCAGCTGGCCAAAACTCACCAAAACCAAAATAGTGATAAGAGTGACCTCCCGTCATCCTCACTGCTACACTCCCACCAGCACCATGACAGTTTACAAATGCCATGGCAATATCAGGAAGTTACCCTATATGGTCTAAAAGAGGAGGCATGAAAAATCCACCCCTTGTTTAGCATATCATCAAGAAATAACCATAAAAATGGGTAACCAGGAGCCCTCACGGCTGCTCTATCTATGGAGTAGCCATTCTTTTATTTCTTTACTTTCTTTTTCTTTTCTTTTCTTTTTTTTTTTTTTTTTTTTTTTTTTTTTTTTTTTTTTTTT
>NW_022320638.1:9079-11220 GCF_002776525.5 Piliocolobus tephrosceles
TTACAGGCTTGAGCCACCGCGCCCGGCCTCTTTTTTTTTTTTTTTGTCTTTTTTTTTTGAGACAGAGTCTCACTCTGTCGCCCAGGCTGCAGTGCAGTGATGCGATCTCGGCTCACTGCAAGCTCTGCCTCCTGGGTTCACGCCATTCTCCTGCCTCAGCCTCCTGAGTAGCTGGCACTACAGGCTCCCGCCACCTCGCCTGGCTAATTTTTTTGTCTTTTTAGTAGAGACAGGGTTTCACCGTGTTAGCCAGGATGGTCTTGATTTCCTGACCTCGTGATCCGCCTGTCTCGACCTTCCAAAGTGCTGGGATTACAGGTGTAAGCCACCGCACCTGGCCTCCTTTACTTTCTTTTTTTTTTTTTTTTTTTTTTTTGAGAGACGGGGTCTGGCTCTGTCGCCCAGGCTGGAGTACAGTGGCCCGATCTCAGCTCACTGCAAGATCCGCCTCCCGGGTTTACTCCATTCTCCTGCCTCAGCCTTCCGAGTAGCTGGGACTACAGGCGCCCGCCACCTCGCCCGGCTAGTTTTTTGTATTTTTTTAGTAGAGACGGGGTTTCACTGTGTTAGCCAGGATGGTCTCGATCTCCGGACCTCGTGATCCGCCCGTCTCGGCCTCCCAAAGTGCTGGGATTACAGGCTTGAGCCACCGCAACAAACTTGCTTTCACTTCACACTGTGGGCTTACCCTAAATTCTTTCTTGCACAAGATCCAAGAACTATCTCTTGGGGTCTGGATTGGGACCCCTTTCCTGTAACAATCATGCCACTGCACTCCAGCCTGGGCAACAGGGCAAGACGCTGTCTCAAAAAAAAAAAAAAAAGAAAAGAAAAAGAAAAAAAGTAATATGACTTAATACATCATTTTGGAGGGTAAGTCTCTTAAAATAGCCCTTTCACTGGGGGAAAATGGTAAAAATACTCCCTGGTAATTCAAGAATTGGAGACTCCTGAGATCATATTAAGGGAGGATACCACCCCTGATATCATCTTATGCCCAATTTCTGCCTCCAAAGAAAAAAGAAGTAAAAACTAAAAGTCAGAAATGAAATCCATAGGCAGACAGCCTGGCGCCGAACCCCGGGCCTGGTAGTTAAAGACGGACCCCTGACCTAACTGGTTCTGTTATCTATAGATTACAGACGTTGTACAGAAATGCACTGTGAAAATCCCTATCTTGTTTTGTTCCGATCTAATTACCAGTGCATGCAGCCCCCAGTCACGTACCCGCTGCTTGCTCAATCAATCATGACCCTCTCACATGCACCCCCTTAGAGTTGTGAGCCCTTAAAAAGGACAGGAATTGCTCACTCGGGTCACTTGGCTCTTGAGACAGAAGTCTTGCTGATACCCCTGGCCGAATAAACCCCTTCCTTCTTTAACTCAGTGTCTGAGGAGTTTTGTCTGCCACTTGTCCTGCTACGATATATTAGCTGAACACGTATGAGTACTTCACCTTTTTCCATATATACTCAAGGAACAAATGCTATTTAACGTGTTTCACTCTGCTGTGCCAGGTGCAAGCCTATAAAGAGGTGTGAGGATCAACACTTTTATGAAAACCAATGTCATTCTGAAGATAGTTTCAGATGCTAATGAAAGGGAAGCTCTCGGTCTACGGAAAAAGTATTCAACAATAAATCAGGCATGGCTGCTTCCATTTTATGCTTCACATACTTTTTTTTTTCATGGCTAAAGTGATGATATGTCTATGATATTTTAGATTGGCAGTTGCAAACTAGTGGTCCACAGCGTGCTTTTTATGACACCTCCAAGGTTTGAAGACTTTCATATTAAAAATCTGGGTTTCAGGCTGGGTGTGGTGGTGCATGCCTGTAATCCCAGCACTTTGGGAGGCTGAGGTGGGTGGATCACCTGAGGTCAGGAGTTCGAGACCAGCCTGGCCAACATGGTGAAACTCTGTCTCTACTAAAAATACAAAAATCAGCCAGGCTTGGTGGCATGTGCCTGTAATCCCAGCTACTCGGGAGGCTGAGGTAGGAGAATCACTTGAACCGGGGAATGGAGGTTGCAGTGAGCCAAGATCATGCCACTGCACTCAAGCCTGAGCAACAGAGCAAGACTCCATCTCAAAAATAAATAAATAAATAAATAAATAAATAAATAAATAAATAAATAAA
>NW_022320639.1:0-5807 GCF_002776525.5 Piliocolobus tephrosceles
AAAAAAAAAAAAAAAAGCAACAACTTTATTAGAATGCCTTTTATTTTTTATATTTTATTTTTTATTTTTTGAGACAGGGTCTCACCCTGTTGCCCAGACTGGAGTGCAGTGGTGTAATCTTAGCTCACTGCAACCTCTGCCTCCTGGGTTAAAGCAATTCTCCTGCCTCTGTCTCCTGAGTATCTGCGATTACAGGCGCACACCACCTCACCCGGCTAATTTTTGTATTTTTAGTAGAGATGGGTTTTCACTATGGTGGCCAGGCTGGTCTCCAACTCCCCACCTCAGGTGATCCGCCCACCCTGGCCTGGGATTACAGGTGTGAGCCACTATACCCAGCCTAGAATACCTTTTAACCACACAAAACAGTTGCACAGTTCATTCCATAAAACAGTAAGAAATACTAGGCCAACTAGATGCTGAGGTAGTATTACATTTCAGACTAAGCTGATTAAATCAGACTACTTAAGGCCTCTAGAGTGAGGGGGTTGGGGAATTGTGGGGAAAAAAGCTATTAGGTACAAGACATTTGTATTAATTATATTTTTAACACCAGAATGAAAGGTCTACTAGAATCAGTACCAATTCTGGAAGACAGCTGCTTTGGAAATGACAACATATATTTATGCATTGCAATTTCCTGGTTACCATGAAAAAGTGATGCAGGAATATATTTGTAAATACAGAATCATCAATGAATTCTTTAGTTTTTATTTTTTTAATTTAATTTTTTTTTTTTTTTTTTTTTTTGAGACACGGAATCTCTGTGTTGCCCAGGCTGGTCTCGAACTCCCAGGCAAAAGTAATAGCCCACCACAGCCTCCTAGAGTGCTGGGATTACAGGCGTGAGTCACCTCACCCGGCCAAATTATTTTATTTATTTATTTATTTTGAGATGGAGTCTCATTCTGTCGCCTAGGCTGGAGTGCAGTGGCAAGATCTCGGCTCACTGCAACCTCTGCCTCCCAGGTTCAAACGATTCTCCTGCCTCAACCTCCTGAGTAGCTGGGATCACAGGTGCCTGCCACCATGCCCGGCTAATTTTTGTATTTTTAGTAGAGACAGGGTTTCACCATGTTGGCCAGGCTGGTCTTGAACTCCTGACCTCAGGTGATCTGCCTGCCTCGGCCTCCCAAAGGATTATAGCCATGAGCCACTGTGCCCAGTCTTGAATTGTTAATACTATATACCAAACCATTGTTTATGGAATGATTTTCTAATAATATATTCAAACCATGTGATGCTATAGAACAAGTTTAGCTGAAATTTTCATATATTACAAAGTATCTTAGATAGATATTTTAACAAACTTTATCCTATACAGTCTGATGAAAAAGTCACCATTATGAATTTTTTTTTAAAAAAAGTCTTGGTATGTAAATTACACCTCAAAAAAAAGGCTAGAAGTTTTTAAAATAGTCCTTAAAAGTGGTATTATAGACATTTTCTTCTTTTCACTAATTTGTGTTTTTGAAGTTTCTAAAATAAACAATTGCAATAAAAGTTTTATAATATGTATGTTTATATTCAAAAGTAGATATTACATATAATGTGTATATGTGTGTGTGTATATATATATATTTTTTTTTTTTTTTTTTGAGGCGGAGTTTCGCTCTTGTTGCCCAGGCTGGAGTGCAATGGTGCAATCTCGGCTCACCACAACCTCCACCTCCTGGGTTCAAACGATTCTCCTGCCTCAGCCTCTGATTAGCTGGCATTACAGGTGCACACAACTACGCCCGACTAATTTTTTGTATTTTTAGTAGAGACAGGGTTTCGCAATATTGGCTAGGCTGGTCTCGAACACCTGACCTCAGGTGATCTGCCTGCCTCGGCCTCCCAACGTGCTGGGATTGCAGGTGTGAACCACCGCACCTGAATATAATGTGTATTTTTATTTATTTGTTTATTTATTTATTGATTTTTTGAGACGGACTTTCGCTCTTGTTGTGCATCTCAAATTCCCAACCTCAGACGATCTGCCAACCTCGGACTCCCAAACTGCTGGGGTTGCAGGCATGAGACACTGAGCCTGGCCCTTAATTTTTAAATATACTTTAAACACAAAATATACCCCTATAATCCCAGCACTTTGGGAGGCAAAGGCACGCGGATCACCTGAAGTGGGGAGTTTGAGATCAGCCTGACCAACATGGAGAAACCCTGTCTCTACTAAAAACACAAAAATTAGCAGGGTGTGATGGCAGGAACCTGTAATCCCAGCTACTCAAGAGGCTGAGGCTGGAGAATTGCTTGAACCCGGGAGGCGGAGATTGCAGTGAGCCAAGACTGCACCACTGAACTCCAGCCTGGGCAACAGAACAAGACTCTGTCTTAAAAAAAAAAAAAAAGAATTTAAAACTTTAGCAAAAATAATCAAAAGACTAAACTCATCCAAACATGGCTTTCCTTCTTTCTTTCTTTTTTTCTTAATAGAGATGAGCCCTCACTATATGGGCCAGGTTGGTCTTGAACTCCCGGCCCCAAGCAATCCTCCCACCTCTGCTTCCCAAAGTATTAGGATTACAGGCATGAGCCACTGTACCTGTCCATGGCTTTATTTCTTATGGCTGTGTTTTTTTTCTTGTCAGAATGTAGTATCATGCAGTAGTATATTTTGTTCTCAAACCATTCCCTCACCAAAAGAAATCAGGATGCCTCAGAGAAATGACTGATTGTAGGGCCAGGGCAGGGCAGGTGCAAGGTACAAGATGGTTCTGGAACATACCATCATGCCAGAAAGGAAGTGGCTTATGAAAGAAGAAAAGGAGAAAGAAGACGGGTGATGTCACAGGACACAGGAACCAGCTTGGAGGGACTCCCATTGGCCGAATTTGGGACATGTGAGCACTAAAGATAATTAAACACTGCCATGAACTCTCCTCTGTGCTTCGGCAATCTCCCTCTGAATAGCCCAAAGGCATCTCGCATTCAACATTTCCCAAACTGAACTCACCTCACTTTTTTTTGTTTGTTTTGTTTTGTTTGTTGAGACGGAGTCTTGCTCTGTCACCCCGGCTGGAGTGCAGTGGTGCAATCTCGGCTCACTGCAATCTCCGCCTCCCAGGTTCAAGTGATTCTCCTGCCTCAGCCTCCTAAGTAGCTAGGATGACAAGCGCACGCCACCACACCCGGTTAATTTTTTGTATTTTTCAGGAGAGAACGGTTTCACCATTTTGGTCAGGCTGGTCTCAAACTAATGACCTCAAGTGACCCGCTCGCCTCGGCATCCCAAAGTGCTGAGATTACAGGCGTGAGCCACCATGTCAGGCCAGTTTTATTTTTTTAAATACAGACAGGGTCTTGCTCTGTTGCCCAAGCTGGTCTCAAACTCCTAACCTCAAGGGATCCTCCTGCCTCAGCCTCCCAAAGTGTTAGGATTACAGGCATGAGCCACCACACCCGATGTGCTTCCTTATTTCTTATGTAAACTTGGTTACGATAACTCCCAACTTTGGTTTCCTTTGCTGCCATTACCTAACCGTGAAGTTCAAGATCCTCAGCTCCAGGCGTTCAACAGTCTCCGGGATCCAAACTCATTCCAAGTTGTTCAACAAATACTCTGTGAACGCCAAACTGCCTGTGGTTTCTCCCCTCCAGGCATACCATGGTGCTTCACACATTGTCAACTCTACTCAGCTCTTCTGCCCCTGGAATGCCCTGTCCCCCAGTACGTACATAACTCCAGATCTTTTTATTTATTTTTTTATTTTTTGATTTTGAGGCAGGGCCTCGCTGTGTTGCCCAGGCTGGAGTGCAGTGGCACAATCATAGCTTACTGCAGTCTCAACCTCCTGGGCTCAGGAGATCCTCCCACCTCAGCCTCCTGAGTAGCTGGGACTACAGGTGCGAGACACTATGCCCAGCTCATTTTTGTATTTCTGGAGATGAGGTCTCGTCGTCATATTGCCTGGGCTGGTCTCAGACTCCTGAGCTCAAGCAATCCACCCACCTTGGCCTCCCAAAGTGCTAGAATTACAGGCATGAGCCACTGGTGCCTGGCCCCAGCAAGACTTCCTTGATCCCTCTACACCTCCTCGCTGTGCTAAGTACCCATGGAATCTGAAAGCATTTCTCGTCAAACTCTAGTTAATAACTTGTCTATTTATCTATCCATCCCACTAGACTCTAAGTCCCTTTAGGTCAGAATCTGTGTTTTATATGGTGTTTTTGGGTATCTTCCACTAACACCTAGGACACAACCTGGAAGGCAGTTTCTTTTCTTTTCTTCCTTTCTTTTTTTTTGAGAGGGAGTCTCCTTCTGTCGCCAGGCTGGAGTGCAGTGGAACGATCTTGGCTCACTGCAACCTCCACCTCCCAGGTTCCAACAATTATCTTGCCTTAGCCTCCTGAGTAGCTGGGATTACAGGCACCCTCCACCACGCCCAGCTAATTTTTGCATATTTAGTAGAGACAGAGTTTCACCAAGTTAGCCAGTCTGGTCGCTATCTCTTGACCTCTTGATCCGCCTGCCTACCTCGGCCTACCAAAGTACTGGGATTACCGGCGTGAGCCATCCTGCCTGGACAACAGTTTCTTATTACAGGAAATCTTCCCACAAAATCTCCAGATGGGCTCAGCTTCAGAGCACTGGTTTACCCTCTTTCTTTTCCTGAAGGTAGATGAGACTCACTCATTGTAACTACTGTTTTTTTAAAACAGTATGCAAATGTTCCTGTGGTTTTGTTCATTTATAAATCCCTGCCTCCTGAAGCTTCTTTCTCTCCCAATTCTACTTCCTCCTTTTTTTTTTTTTTTTTTTTTTTTGAAACAGGGTCTCACTCTGTCACTCAGGCTGGTGTGCAGGGGTGCAATCACAGCTCACTGCAGCCTCGACCTCCCAGGTTTGCAATCCTCCTATCTCAGCCTCCCGAGCAGCTGGGACCATAGATGTATGCCACTATGCCCAGCTATTTTATTTTTGTAGAGATGGGGTTTCACTATGTTGAGCAGGCTGGTCTCCAAACTCCTGGGCTCTAGCAATCCTCCTGCCTCAGCCTCCCAAAGTGCTGGGGTTACAGGTGTGAGCTGCCTACTTCCTTCTGGCTTTTTTTTTTTTTTTTTTTTGAGATGGAGTCTCGCTTGTTGCCCAGTCTGAAGTACAGTGGTACGATCACGGCTTACTGCAATTTCTGCCTCCCGGTTTCAAGCGAATCTCCTGCCTCAGCCTTCCAAGTAGGTGGGAATACAGGCTCGTGCCATCATACCCTGCTAATTTTTTGTATTTTCAGTGGAGACGGGGTTTCACCATGTTAGCCAAGATGGTCTCAATCTCCTGACCTTGTGATCCACCCGCCTCTACCTCCCAAAGTGTTGGGATTACAGGCACGAACCACTGCCCCAGGCCCTTGCTCTTTTAAAAAAGAAAAAGAGTTAGATGTACATATCTCCACAGACTTTACAACATAATGGAAAAACTTGTTCCTTTTTCCAAAATAAAACAGAAGAAGTGGCTGAGCATGGTGGTTCGCACCTGTAATCCCAGAACTTTGGGAGGCTGAGGCAGGTGGATCACCTGAGGTCAGGAGTTCAAGACCAACCTGGCCAACATAGTGAAACCCTATCTTTACTGAAAAATACAAAAACTTAGCTGGATGTGGTGGTGCAAGTCTGTAATTCCAGCTACTCAGGAGGCTGAGGCTGGAGAATTGCTTGAACCAAGGGGGCAGAGGTTGCAGAGAGCCGAAGTGGTGCCACTGCACTCCAGCCTAGGGGACAGAGCAAGACTCCATCTAAAAATAAAAAGCCACACACAAAAAACAAACAGAAGAAAATCACATTTGGTTATCACCATGGGGTCCTCAATT
>NW_022320640.1:0-5807 GCF_002776525.5 Piliocolobus tephrosceles
AATTGAGGACCCCATGGTGATAACCAAATGTGATTTTCTTCTGTTTGTTTTTTGTGTGTGGCTTTTTATTTTTAGATGGAGTCTTGCTCTGTCCCCTAGGCTGGAGTGCAGTGGCACCACTTCGGCTCTCTGCAACCTCTGCCCCCTTGGTTCAAGCAATTCTCCAGCCTCAGCCTCCTGAGTAGCTGGAATTACAGACTTGCACCACCACATCCAGCTAAGTTTTTGTATTTTTCAGTAAAGATAGGGTTTCACTATGTTGGCCAGGTTGGTCTTGAACTCCTGACCTCAGGTGATCCACCTGCCTCAGCCTCCCAAAGTTCTGGGATTACAGGTGCGAACCACCATGCTCAGCCACTTCTTCTGTTTTATTTTGGAAAAAGGAACAAGTTTTTCCATTATGTTGTAAAGTCTGTGGAGATATGTACATCTAACTCTTTTTCTTTTTTAAAAGAGCAAGGGCCTGGGGCAGTGGTTCGTGCCTGTAATCCCAACACTTTGGGAGGTAGAGGCGGGTGGATCACAAGGTCAGGAGATTGAGACCATCTTGGCTAACATGGTGAAACCCCGTCTCCACTGAAAATACAAAAAATTAGCAGGGTATGATGGCACGAGCCTGTATTCCCACCTACTTGGAAGGCTGAGGCAGGAGATTCGCTTGAAACCGGGAGGCAGAAATTGCAGTAAGCCGTGATCGTACCACTGTACTTCAGACTGGGCAACAAGCGAGACTCCATCTCAAAAAAAAAAAAAAAAAAAAGCCAGAAGGAAGTAGGCAGCTCACACCTGTAACCCCAGCACTTTGGGAGGCTGAGGCAGGAGGATTGCTAGAGCCCAGGAGTTTGGAGACCAGCCTGCTCAACATAGTGAAACCCCATCTCTACAAAAATAAAATAGCTGGGCATAGTGGCATACATCTATGGTCCCAGCTGCTCGGGAGGCTGAGATAGGAGGATTGCAAACCTGGGAGGTCGAGGCTGCAGTGAGCTGTGATTGCACCCCTGCACACCAGCCTGAGTGACAGAGTGAGACCCTGTTTCAAAAAAAAAAAAAAAAAAAAAAAAGGAGGAAGTAGAATTGGGAGAGAAAGAAGCTTCAGGAGGCAGGGATTTATAAATGAACAAAACCACAGGAACATTTGCATACTGTTTTAAAAAAACAGTAGTTACAATGAGTGAGTCTCATCTACCTTCAGGAAAAGAAAGAGGGTAAACCAGTGCTCTGAAGCTGAGCCCATCTGGAGATTTTGTGGGAAGATTTCCTGTAATAAGAAACTGTTGTCCAGGCAGGATGGCTCACGCCGGTAATCCCAGTACTTTGGTAGGCCGAGGTAGGCAGGCGGATCAAGAGGTCAAGAGATAGCGACCAGACTGGCTAACTTGGTGAAACTCTGTCTCTACTAAATATGCAAAAATTAGCTGGGCGTGGTGGAGGGTGCCTGTAATCCCAGCTACTCAGGAGGCTAAGGCAAGATAATTGTTGGAACCTGGGAGGTGGAGGTTGCAGTGAGCCAAGATCGTTCCACTGCACTCCAGCCTGGCGACAGAAGGAGACTCCCTCTCAAAAAAAAAGAAAGGAAGAAAAGAAAAGAAACTGCCTTCCAGGTTGTGTCCTAGGTGTTAGTGGAAGATACCCAAAAACACCATATAAAACACAGATTCTGACCTAAAGGGACTTAGAGTCTAGTGGGATGGATAGATAAATAGACAAGTTATTAACTAGAGTTTGACGAGAAATGCTTTCAGATTCCATGGGTACTTAGCACAGCGAGGAGGTGTAGAGGGATCAAGGAAGTCTTGCTGGGGCCAGGCACCAGTGGCTCATGCCTGTAATTCTAGCACTTTGGGAGGCCAAGGTGGGTGGATTGCTTGAGCTCAGGAGTCTGAGACCAGCCCAGGCAATATGACGACGAGACCTCATCTCCAGAAATACAAAAATGAGCTGGGCATAGTGTCTCGCACCTGTAGTCCCAGCTACTCAGGAGGCTGAGGTGGGAGGATCTCCTGAGCCCAGGAGGTTGAGACTGCAGTAAGCTATGATTGTGCCACTGCACTCCAGCCTGGGCAACACAGCGAGGCCCTGCCTCAAAATCAAAAAATAAAAAAATAAATAAAAAGATCTGGAGTTATGTACGTACTGGGGGACAGGGCATTCCAGGGGCAGAAGAGCTGAGTAGAGTTGACAATGTGTGAAGCACCATGGTATGCCTGGAGGGGAGAAACCACAGGCAGTTTGGCGTTCACAGAGTATTTGTTGAACAACTTGGAATGAGTTTGGATCCCGGAGACTGTTGAACGCCTGGAGCTGAGGATCTTGAACTTCACGGTTAGGTAATGGCAGCAAAGGAAACCAAAGTTGGGAGTTATCGTAACCAAGTTTACATAAGAAATAAGGAAGCACATCGGGTGTGGTGGCTCATGCCTGTAATCCTAACACTTTGGGAGGCTGAGGCAGGAGGATCCCTTGAGGTTAGGAGTTTGAGACCAGCTTGGGCAACAGAGCAAGACCCTGTCTGTATTTAAAAAAATAAAACTGGCCTGACATGGTGGCTCACGCCTGTAATCTCAGCACTTTGGGATGCCGAGGCGAGCGGGTCACTTGAGGTCATTAGTTTGAGACCAGCCTGACCAAAATGGTGAAACCGTTCTCTCCTGAAAAATACAAAAAATTAACCGGGTGTGGTGGCGTGCGCTTGTCATCCTAGCTACTTAGGAGGCTGAGGCAGGAGAATCACTTGAACCTGGGAGGCGGAGATTGCAGTGAGCCGAGATTGCACCACTGCACTCCAGCCGGGGTGACAGAGCAAGACTCCGTCTCAACAAACAAAACAAAACAAACAAAAAAAAGTGAGGTGAGTTCAGTTTGGGAAATGTTGAATGCGAGATGCCTTTGGGCTATTCAGAGGGAGATTGCCGAAGCACAGAGGAGAGTTCATGGCAGTGTTTAATTATCTTTAGTGCTCACATGTCCCAAATTCGGCCAATGGGAGTCCCTCCAAGCTGGTTCCTGTGTCCTGTGACATCACCCGTCTTCTTTCTCCTTTTCTTCTTTCATAAGCCACTTCCTTTCTGGCATGATGGTATGTTCCAGAACCATCTTGTACCTTGCACCTGCCCTGCCCTGGCCCTACAATCAGTCATTTCTCTGAGGCATCCTGATTTCTTTTGGTGAGGGAATGGTTTGAGAACAAAATATACTACTGCATGATACTACATTCTGACAAGAAAAAAAACACAGCCATAAGAAATAAAGCCATGGACAGGTACAGTGGCTCATGCCTGTAATCCTAATACTTTGGGAAGCAGAGGTGGGAGGATTGCTTGGGGCCGGGAGTTCAAGACCAACCTGGCCCATATAGTGAGGGCTCATCTCTATTAAGAAAAAAAGAAAGAAAGAAGGAAAGCCATGTTTGGATGAGTTTAGTCTTTTGATTATTTTTGCTAAAGTTTTAAATTCTTTTTTTTTTTTTTTAAGACAGAGTCTTGTTCTGTTGCCCAGGCTGGAGTTCAGTGGTGCAGTCTTGGCTCACTGCAATCTCCGCCTCCCGGGTTCAAGCAATTCTCCAGCCTCAGCCTCTTGAGTAGCTGGGATTACAGGTTCCTGCCATCACACCCTGCTAATTTTTGTGTTTTTAGTAGAGACAGGGTTTCTCCATGTTGGTCAGGCTGATCTCAAACTCCCCACTTCAGGTGATCCGCGTGCCTTTGCCTCCCAAAGTGCTGGGATTATAGGGGTATATTTTGTGTTTAAAGTATATTTAAAAATTAAGGGCCAGGCTCAGTGTCTCATGCCTGCAACCCCAGCAGTTTGGGAGTCCGAGGTTGGCAGATCGTCTGAGGTTGGGAATTTGAGATGCACAACAAGAGCGAAAGTCCGTCTCAAAAAATCAATAAATAAATAAACAAATAAATAAAAATACACATTATATTCAGGTGCGGTGGTTCACACCTGCAATCCCAGCACGTTGGGAGGCCGAGGCAGGCAGATCACCTGAGGTCAGGTGTTCGAGACCAGCCTAGCCAATATTGCGAAACCCTGTCTCTACTAAAAATACAAAAAATTAGTCGGGCGTAGTTGTGTGCACCTGTAATGCCAGCTAATCAGAGGCTGAGGCAGGAGAATCGTTTGAACCCAGGAGGTGGAGGTTGTGGTGAGCCGAGATTGCACCATTGCACTCCAGCCTGGGCAACAAGAGCGAAACTCCGCCTCAAAAAAAAAAAAAAAAAATATATATATATACACACACACATATACACATTATATGTAATATCTACTTTTGAATATAAACATACATATTATAAAACTTTTATTGCAATTGTTTATTTTAGAAACTTCAAAAACACAAATTAGTGAAAAGAAGAAAATGTCTATAATACCACTTTTAAGGACTATTTTAAAAACTTCTAGCCTTTTTTTTGAGGTGTAATTTACATACCAAGACTTTTTTTAAAAAAAAATTCATAATGGTGACTTTTTCATCAGACTGTATAGGATAAAGTTTGTTAAAATATCTATCTAAGATACTTTGTAATATATGAAAATTTCAGCTAAACTTGTTCTATAGCATCACATGGTTTGAATATATTATTAGAAAATCATTCCATAAACAATGGTTTGGTATATAGTATTAACAATTCAAGACTGGGCACAGTGGCTCATGGCTATAATCCTTTGGGAGGCCGAGGCAGGCAGATCACCTGAGGTCAGGAGTTCAAGACCAGCCTGGCCAACATGGTGAAACCCTGTCTCTACTAAAAATACAAAAATTAGCCGGGCATGGTGGCAGGCACCTGTGATCCCAGCTACTCAGGAGGTTGAGGCAGGAGAATCGTTTGAACCTGGGAGGCAGAGGTTGCAGTGAGCCGAGATCTTGCCACTGCACTCCAGCCTAGGCGACAGAATGAGACTCCATCTCAAAATAAATAAATAAATAAAATAATTTGGCCGGGTGAGGTGACTCACGCCTGTAATCCCAGCACTCTAGGAGGCTGTGGTGGGCTATTACTTTTGCCTGGGAGTTCGAGACCAGCCTGGGCAACACAGAGATTCCGTGTCTCAAAAAAAAAAAAAAAAAAAAAAATTAAATTAAAAAAATAAAAACTAAAGAATTCATTGATGATTCTGTATTTACAAATATATTCCTGCATCACTTTTTCATGGTAACCAGGAAATTGCAATGCATAAATATATGTTGTCATTTCCAAAGCAGCTGTCTTCCAGAATTGGTACTGATTCTAGTAGACCTTTCATTCTGGTGTTAAAAATATAATTAATACAAATGTCTTGTACCTAATAGCTTTTTTCCCCACAATTCCCCAACCCCCTCACTCTAGAGGCCTTAAGTAGTCTGATTTAATCAGCTTAGTCTGAAATGTAATACTACCTCAGCATCTAGTTGGCCTAGTATTTCTTACTGTTTTATGGAATGAACTGTGCAACTGTTTTGTGTGGTTAAAAGGTATTCTAGGCTGGGTATAGTGGCTCACACCTGTAATCCCAGGCCAGGGTGGGCGGATCACCTGAGGTGGGGAGTTGGAGACCAGCCTGGCCACCATAGTGAAAACCCATCTCTACTAAAAATACAAAAATTAGCCGGGTGAGGTGGTGTGCGCCTGTAATCGCAGATACTCAGGAGACAGAGGCAGGAGAATTGCTTTAACCCAGGAGGCAGAGGTTGCAGTGAGCTAAGATTACACCACTGCACTCCAGTCTGGGCAACAGGGTGAGACCCTGTCTCAAAAAATAAAAAATAAAATATAAAAAATAAAAGGCATTCTAATAAAGTTGTTGCTTTTTTTTTTTTTTTT
>NW_022320641.1:0-313 GCF_002776525.5 Piliocolobus tephrosceles
TATTACTGAGTAGGGGGAACTTACCTGTACAAAGGGCCAGTACACCATTCCGCTCTGGAATTAAAAAAAAAAAAGAAAAGAAAGCAACAACTTTATTAGAATGCCTTTTATTTTTTATTTATTTTATTTTGTATGTTTTGAGACAGGGTCTCACTCTGTTGCCCAGACTGGAGTGCAGTGGTGCAATCTTAGCTCACTGCAACCTCTGCCTCCTGGGTTCAAGCAATTCTCATGCCTCTGTCTCCTGAGTATCTGCGATGACAGGCGCACACCACCTCACCCGGCTAATTTTTTTTTTTTTTTTTTTTTTTTT
>NW_022320641.1:413-3438 GCF_002776525.5 Piliocolobus tephrosceles
CCCGGCTAATTTTTTTTTTTTTTTTTTTTTTTTTGAGATGGAGTCTCGCTGTGTCGCCCAGGCTGGAGTGCAGTGGCTGGATCTCGGCTCACTGCAACCTCCGCCTCCCGGGTTTACGCCATTCTCCTGCCTCAGCCTCCCGAGTAGCTGGGACTACAGGCGCCCGTCACGTCGCCCGGCTAGTTTTTTTGTATTTTTTTAGTAGAGATGGGGTTTCACCATGTTAGCCAGGATGGTCTCGATCTCCTGACCTCGTGATCCGCCCATCTCGGCCTCCCAAAGTGCTGGGATTACAGGCTTGAGCCACCGCGCCCGGCCACCTGGCTAATTTTTGTATTTTTAGTAGAGATGGGTTTTCACCATGTTGGCCAGGCTGGTCTCCAACTCCTGACCTCAGGTGATCTGCCCACCTCGGCCTCCCAAACTGCTGGGATTACAGGTGTGAGTCACTATACCCGGCCTAGCATACCTTTTAACCACACAAAACAATTGCACAGTTCATTCCATAAAAGAGTAAGAAATATTAGGCCAAAAAGATGCCAAGGTAGTATTACATTATCAGACTAAGCTGATTAAATTAGACTACTTAAGGCCTCTAGAGTGAGGGGGTTAGGCAATTGTGGGGAAAAAGACTATTAGGTACAAGACATTTGTATTAATTATATTTTTAACACCAGAATGAAAAGTCTGCTAGAATCAGTACCAATTCTGGAAGACAATCGCTTTGGAAATGACAACATATATTTATGCATTGCAATTTCCTGGATACCATGAAAAAATGATGCTCAAATATATCTGTAAATACAAAATCATCAATTAATTTTTTTAATTTATTATTATTTTTTGAGACATGGTCTCTCTCTGTTGCCCAGGCTGGTCTTCAACTCCCAGGCAAAAGCAATATTCCCACCGCAGCCTCCCAAAGTGTTGGGATTACAGGCATGAGCCACCGCAGCCGGCTGAATTATTTCATTTATGTATGTATTTTGAGATGGAGTCTCATTCTGTTGCCTAGGCTAGAGTGCTTTGGCAAGATCTTGGCTCACTGCAACCTTTGTCTCCTAGGTTCAAGCGATTCTCCTGCCTCACCCTCCTGAGTAGCTGGGATCACAGGCGCCTGCCACCATGCCTGGCTAATTTTGTATTTTTAGTAGAGACAGGATTTCACCATGTTGGCCAGGCTGGTCTTGAACTCCTGACCTCAGGTGATCTGCCTGCCTCAGCCTCCCACAGTGCTAGGGTTACAGGTGTGAGCCACTGTGCCCAGCCTTGAATTGTTAAAACTATATACCAAACCATTGTTTATGGAATGATTTTCTAATAATATATTCAAACCATGTGATGCTATAGAACAAGTTTAGCTGAAATTTTCATATATTACAAAATACCTTAAATAGACATTTTAACAAGCTTTACCCCATACAGTCTAATGAAAAAGTCACCATTATGACTTTAAAAAATTTAAATTTAAAAAAATTATGAGTTTTTTTACAAGTCTTGATATACAAATTATACTTCAAAAAGAAAAGCTAATTTAAAGCATAATTAAAAACATAATTTAAAAAAATTATGAGTTTTTTAAAAGTCTTGATATACAAATTATACTTCAAAAAGAAAAGCTAGTTTTTAAAATAGTCCTTAAAAGTGGTATTACAGACTTATTTTCTTTTTACTAATTTGTATTTTCTGAAATTTCTAAAATGAACAATTGCAATAAAAGCTTTATAATATTTATATTTAAAAGTAGATATTACATATAACGTGTGTGTGTGTGTGTATATATATAATTTTTTTTTTTTCTGAGGTAGAGTTTCACTCTTGTTGCCCAGGCTAGAGTGCAATGGTATGATCTTGGCTCACTGCAACCTCCACCTTCCAGGTTCAAGTGATTCTCCTGCCTCAGCCTCCAAGTAGCTGGGATTATAGGTGCACACGACCACGCCCAGTTAATTTTTTGTATTTTTAGTAGAGACAGGGTTTCGCGATATTGGCCAGACTGGTCTCGAACTCCTGACCTCAGGTGATCTGCCCACCTCGGCCTCCCAATGTACTGGGATTACAGGCATGAGCCACTGTACCAGGCCATGATGTATATTTTATATTTATTTATTTATTTTTTTTGAGATGGAGTTTTGCTCTTGTTGGGAATCTCAAATTCCCGACCTCAGGTGATCCACCCACCTCTGCCTCCCAAAGTGCTGAGATTACAGGCGTGAGACACTGAGCCTAGCCCTTAATTTTAAAATATACTTTAAATATAAAATATACCCCTATAATCCCAGCACTTTGGGAGGTCAAGGCGGGCGGATCACATGAGGTCGGGAGTTTGAGACCAGCCTGACCAACATGGAGAAACCCCGTCTCTACTAAAAATACAAAAATTAGCAGGGCATGATGTCAGGAACCTGTAATCCCAGCTGCTCAAGAGGCTGAGGCAGGAGAATCACTTGAACCCGGGAGGCGGAGGTTGCAGTGAGCCAAGACTGCACCACGGAACTCCAGCCTGGGAAACAGAACAAGACTCTATCTCAAAAAAAAAAAAGAATTTAAAACTTTAGCAAAAATAATCAGAAGACTAAACTCATCCAAACATGGCTTCCTTCTTTCTTTCTTTGGTTTTTTTCTTAATAGAGATGAGGCCTCACTATGTGGGCCAAGTTGGTCTTGAACTCCTGGCTCTAAGAAATCCTCCCGCCTCTGCCTCCCAAAGTGTTAGGATTATATGCGTGAGCCACTGTGCCTATCCATGGCTTTATTTCTCCTAGCTGTGTTTTTTTTCTTGTCAGAATGTAGTATCATGCAGTAGTATATTTTGTTCTCAAACCATTCTCTCACCAAAAGAAATCAGGATGCCTCAGAGAATTGGCTGATTGTAGGGCCAGGGGAGGGCAGGTGCAAGGTACAAGATGGTCCTGGAACATACTGTCATGCCAGAAAGGAAGTGACTTACGAAAGAAGAAAAGGAGAAAGAAGATGGGTGATGTCACAGGACACAGGAACCAGCTTGGAGGGACTCCCATTGGCC
>NW_022320641.1:3538-5854 GCF_002776525.5 Piliocolobus tephrosceles
TTTTTTTTTTTTTTTTTTTTTTTTTGTTGTTGTTGAGACAAGAGTCTTGCTCTGTCACCCCAGCTGGAGTGCAGTGGTGCGATCTTGGCTCACTGCAATCTCCGCCTCCCAGGTTCAAGTGATTCTCCTGCCTCAGCCTCCTAAGTAGCTGAGATTACAGGTGCACGCCACCACACCCAGCTAATTTTTTGTATTTTTCAGGAGAGAACGGGGTTCACCATTTTGGTCAGGCTGGTCTCGAACTCCTGACCTCAAGTGACCCACTCGCCTCGGCCTCCCAAAGTGCTGAGATTACAGGCGTGAGCCACCATGCCAGGCCAGTTTTATTTTTTTAAATACAGACAGGGTCTTGCTCTGTTGCCCAAGCTGGTCTCAAACTCCTAACCTCAAGGGATCCTCCTGCCTCAGCCTCCCAAAGTGTTAGGATTACAGGCATGAGCCACCACACCCAACGTGCTTTCTTATTTCTTATGTGAACTTGGTTACAATAACCCCCACTTTGGTTTCCTTTGCTGCCATTACCTAACCGTGAAGTTCAAGATCCTCAGCTCCAGGCGTTCAACAGTCTCCAGGATCCAAACTCATTCCAAGTTGCTCAAGAAATACTCTGTGAACGCCAAACTGCCTGTGGTTTCTCCCCTCCAGGCATACCATGGTGCTTCACACATTGTCAACTCTACTCAGCTCTTCTGCCCCTGGAATGCCCTGTCCCCCAGTATGTACATAACTCCAGATCTTTTTATTTATTTATTTACTTTTTTATTTTGAGGCAGGGCCTCGCTGTGTTGCCCAGGCTGGAGTGCAGTGGCACAATCATAGCTTACTGCAGTCTCGACCTCCTGGGCTCAGGAGATCCTCCTACCTCAGCCTCCTGAGTAGCTGGGACTACAGGTGCGAGACACCACGCTCAGCTCATTTTTGTATTTCTGGAGATGAGGTCTCGTCGTCATATTGCCCGGGCTGGTCTCAGACTCCTGAGCTCAAGCAATCCACCCACCTTGGCCTCCCAAAGTGCTAGAATTACAGGCATGAGCCACTGGTGCCTGGCTCCAGCAAGACTTCCTTGATCCCTCTACACCTCCTCGCTGTGCTAAGTACCCATGGAATCTGAAAGCATTTCTCGTCAAACTCTAGTTAATGACTTGTCTATTTATCTATCCATCCCATCCCTTTAGGTCAGAATCTGTGTTTTATATAGTTTTTTGGGTATCTTCTACTAACACACCTAAGACACACCTAAGACAGCACCTGGAAGACACTTTTCTTTTTTTTTCTCTCTTCTTTTTTTTAAGGGAGTCTCCCTCTGTCACCAGGCTGGAGTGCAGTGGCACGATCTTGGCTCACTGCAACCTCCACCTCCCGGGTTCCAACAACTATCCTGCCTCAGCCTCCTGAGTAGCTGGGATTACAGGCGCCCTCCACCACACCCAGCTAATTTTTATATTTTTAGTAGAGACGGGGTTTCACCAAGTTGGCCAGGATGGTCTCGATCTCTTGACCTCGTGATCCACCTGCCTCGGCCTACCAAAGTGCTGGGATTACAGGCTTGAGTCATCCTGCCTGGTCAACAGTTTCTTATTACAGGAAATCTTCCCACAAAATCTCCAAATGGGCTGGGCTTCAGACTGCTGGTTTACCCTCTTTCTTTTCACGAAGGTAGATGAGACTCACTCATTGTAACCACTGTTTTTTTTAAAACAGTATGCAAATATTCCTGTGTTCATATACAAATCCCTGCCTGAAGCTTGTTTCTTTCCCAATTCTACTTCCTGCTTTTTTTTTTTTTTTTTGAAACAGGGTCTCACTCTGTCACTCAGGCTGGTGTGCAGCTATGCAATCACAATCACAGCTCACTGCAGCCTCGACCTAACAGGCTTGCAATCCTCCCATCTCAGCCTCCCGAGCAGCTGGGACCACAGACATATGCCACTATGGCCAGCTAATTTATTTTATTTTTGTACAGATGGGGTTTCACTATGTTGCCCAGGCTGATCTCAAACTCCTGGGCTCTTTTGGGAGCACTTTGGGAGGCTTAAGCAGGCGGATCACCTGAGGTCAGGAGTTCAAGACCAACCTAGCCAACATGGTGAAACCCTATCTCTACTGAAAAATACAAAAAATTAGCTGGATGTGGTGGTGCAAGTCTGTAATTCTAGCTACTCAGGAGGCTGAGGCAGGAGAACTGCTTGAACCCAGGAGGCAGAGGTTGCAGAGAGCCGAGATGGTGCCACTGCACTCCCCACTAGGGGACAGAGCAAAACTCCATCTAAACACACACACACACACACACACACACACACACACACACACACACAC